>NC_067451.1:20867500-21105000 GCF_025434085.1 Hippocampus zosterae
GTCCACCGATTGATAGGTGGACTCTTCCCCCCGGTGATCTTCAGGAGAGTGTGAGGTGTCTTCCCCATCTCTCCAACTTGGCTGCGCTCGTTGCCTTGGGCTTCCAGCTGGAGCAGCAGCACTCATGGTCCATTAAAAGCAGTAAGCAAATTCTTAGTGATCGCACGAGGATGCTCTTTCCATCCTGAGAGTTGATAGCCCACAGGTGACTGAAAGCTTGCTGTGGCTACTTTTCAGCACATGATTTTTCCCGTCCGTGGTCTTTTTTTTTTGTTCAGCTTTTTCTCAAGCGCTGTCAGTGTCCACACGGCAAAGTGTGTGTTAGCATGATTGTGTGAGCATGCATGCGTGTGGATTCTTTGAGATCACAGGAAAACACTGTTGGCAGGAAGGACTCTGCAGCAGTTTTGTTGTGACTGTTAGCCTTTCTTTCGGTGACTCTCCCCTGTGCTATTTACAAGTTGTTTGTCTATATGTTGCGTGTACGTGTTCTATACTGTATGTGTATGCCCAGCCCCAGATTCCATACATCTGACTTCTTTTTCTTGGCTGGCAGAGAGCTTGTACAAAGTATTTGTCCTCTCTCGCTTAGAATGATTCGTCATCGTTGAGAAAGGGGGTAATACAGAGGTGCCAACATGCCCAATGGATTAAAGGAGGGGAGGGAAAACAATTAGGATGAGGATAAAGACTGGTCCTGTGTTTTTTTTTTTTTTTGGGGGGGCGGGGGCCGGGTCGCACATGGTTATTGACTCGGGGTGTATAGGCACATGGGGGCATGGATGAAAATCAATCTTTTATTTATCAAGGCAAGATCACTAATTTACTTCAGCAGGTGACTGAAGGTAAAGGCCAGGTTAAAAACAAACCCAGTGGACTTTGGTTGGGACCTCTGTTTTAACAACACCCTTTTTTTTCTTTGCCAATTTTCACTTTGCTTCTTTACTCGTCATCATCTTTCCCTTTATCCTTTTTGTCCTTCTTGTCCTTCTTCTTCTTTTTCTTCTTCTTGGCCTCCTCCTTCTTTCCGAAGGTGATAAAGTCACTCTTATCGTCGTCTCCTCCCTGGTTCTGTCTAATAGAAATGATGGCGGGGGAGCCAGGGATGATGAACGCCTCTGGGGGAACCTCGCCGGCCTTCAGGTGCTGCGGGGGTGCACCGGGACCCCCGGGGCCATAGCGAAAGTGCCAGCTGTTGCTGTCAACTCCGGCACCCATTGGGGGCGACACCTCTCCCCCTTCAGCATCTGTAAAGAGAAAAAAAAAGCACAAATGTTACTTCTTTCTGGTGGTGCAAAGAGTTGAACCAAAATTCCAAATCAGGATACGTCCGTTTTTATGCTGCAGTCACAACGAACGCAAGTTGAGCATTTCTGGCGGTAGATTTCCATATGCAGTCAATGCCGTTTGCAAGGTCAGGTGAGAATGCGTGTCGGACAGCATGGACGAAGAGAAAAATGAGCTTCTTTGCCAATTTTGCTGGTATTTGCAAATGTGAATTTGAAGCGGAATTGCGTCGCTCAAAGACCATCGGCATTGAGAATGTACTTGCTTTGCTACGCCACACGCAGCAGCAGCACAGACAAACGCGGATATACGGGTGCTACTCAGCCAGCTTCCAATAAGGAGCCAAAAAGGAGCAGGAGAATGGGGAGCGAGGAACTTTGCGTTCTGTATCTGGTGAGTGTATGGACTTGATTACTAACGCTGCTGAACTGTCAGCCAAGATAGCATTTAGCAGCCAAAGTAACACAACCATCAGTCACCAGATTGACTAGCAATGTTCAAACTTTCTTTTTCTTCCCGTTGGAAGAGAAGGATGAGCCTTTCCTCTTCTCCACCGAAGCAACCCAATGCAGTTAACCCGTGTGATGCGATATTTCGTGTTTGGTCTGAACCCGGCATTACAATTGAGCTCAGCTGCGTTGTCCATGATTACAGATTCGTCTGTCTTCTGTGATGGAGTGCATGATGACTCAAATGTGTTTCTTTCTGCTGTCACATTTGTTCTCTCACATAAATCAGGTCTTCTTACTGGGCAAAGGATTCTAAATCTAAATCCGTTCATCACATGACATGTCCCACCCGGCATACAATCCTAATCTGTAAATGGCACGCAAAGCCACTCAAGTCGAAAAGACAACTGAGGACTCTGAAACACTTGTTTTGCAAGAAGATAAATGACTATTATTTACTTATCATGAAAAGGAAGACAGATACTGACACCAAATATCAAAATGGAAAAAAAAGACACCAAAATGGACTCGTCCCTCAAGGTTATGCTTTGACTGGATTTAGATACCTGACGGATTTTGAGAATTTGTCGAGACATCATGATCATTTTCATCATTGCCTCAGGGAAGAAAATACATCAATCAATCGGAGGTCGACCAGCGTCCCAGGACGGATTATGTCCTGTGCTGTGACATCAGACCTGCTTCATTCAAAACTAATCCTGACACAGCCTTTGCAGCTTTGATAACTGCTGCGGAGCAAAACTCTCTCTTTGCTCCCCTCCAGTCCCTGATAGCCATCCTTTCACACCATGCAGCTGCTCTGACCTTTCATGCAGTCTACCGTGAAAACACAGTCGTTGCTCCCCAGTACCGACAAAAGTCTTAATCTATCTCATCAATGTTGATTGTCAGTGTCATTGGGTGGTGTTAACACTGTTCTTCCATCAGTGATGTGCACATTGCAGATGAGGGTCCGCTGTTCTCTGCGCAAAAAGTGATCACACTGACATTGCTGTCTGCAAATGCCCCTCATTCTTCACATGAATATAGCAGAACTGTGCAGGAGAACATCTCTGCGACATCCACTGCCACCCAAGATTTTTACAATCACTTAGATCAGCCAAGCTCTATTTGGCCAAGTCTGGTTAATAATTTCCCCTTGTCTGACTGCCGGACAGAAAGCACAGCGCTGTGTTACATAAACTGAGGAGGAGGAAGAAGAACGAGGAAGACAAAGCAGAATGTTGATATGCAGATATGAAACATGATGCACGAGAAAAGGAAAGGACCAGATCAGTTTTCATCAATCCATTCTTATTTTGCTGAACTGCAGTGGCTTGTGACTGCGTGACGGAATAATAACGAGTGACCACACCCTTTTTCAAAATGGTGCCTCTGCATAATGTTTATTTATAGATAATTTTATCTGTATTGTTTATGCATAAATTCCTTCATATGAATTCATCCTAAAAATAATAATTGACCATAAAGTTTGAACACGTCCACATGGTTAAGAGTGTGTACCACTATGGGTTTCACTTGTGGTAGGCATCTTGATTGAATTCTTTCACAGTTCATGTCTCTAATCAGAAATACGGCATATGGCCGGTTACAACTTTATTCCATTTTTTTAACCTAATCTTCACCTTTTAATGTACTTCTGCAACTGAAAACAGCCTTTAGGTTGTACAATTTGGAATTTCACAGACACTGTCTGGAACAATAATCCTCTAAAGATGCACAACACATTAGCGTTCGAACCTTAGCGATACACGACGATACATGACGTCAGACAAATATCTCATTTGATTGCAACCCTGATTCCAAAAGAAGGAGCAAGTTGGGCAAGATTGTGGATTGTATCTTTATCATTATTATTTTGTTTTTACATATTAGTATTAATGGTGATTATTTTATGTTTACACATGTACACATGTATTACATAAAACATTGCCAAATGTTTGATGATTGCAACAATTTCCACACGTTTCAATGGGAGAAAGCTTTCCAAATTTGAACAGATTGTGTTCATTTTTATATATATACTGTATATATATTTTTTTTTGGGGGGGGTATGCGTGTGTGAAGGATAATCATGAAAGAATCGAACATGCATCCAGTTTTGCAGAATATCTCCTTCCAAGTGAATGTAGGTCACTATCCTGCTCTCTTCCTCTCTTTGCATTTCATACCTGCAGTTCTTTCTCTCGGCAACGTACCCATTCTTCCTCTTCTTCCTCTAAGTGCATTTCACCTCTCTTTGTCCTTCCATCCTCTTTCAGTATCCTTCAGCCAACACCATATGTTCACACCTCCCTTCATCTGACAGCCCCCACCCCCTTCTCATCGATAACTGGGGCCCAAGAATTGTTGCCGTGGCAACAACATCCTCCAGTAAAACAGTGGGACATCGGTAGGAGTCATGGTGACAGTGGCTGATCGAGAATAATGCTGCAAGCTCTGACTAACCCCCCACTTTCTTTCACCGTCTGTCCTCCACTCGCTCGGCAACAGTCGCCGCATTCAACTTCCTGTTTCCATCAGCCGTCTATTCGTCAATCTCATCTCAGACCTCAAAGTGAATGCCGATTCACCACATTTTGTTTAAATAGATGTTCATTTTCTCGCTGCCTTGCTCCCTTATTCCTTGTTTCTCCTGCGGAGGGTTGCGCAGGTTTTTTTTTTTTTTTTAATCCATGTTGCCCCTAGTTATCAGAAAGAGATAGAGAGTCACCACAACCCTGATTCTATTAATGTGGGTCTGTTAAGATGGGCGTCGGCTGAGCTCCATCTGTCACAGTAGGCGCAGGTCACGACGGAGGCTGCCCAAGCCCCCAGACGCATACAACATACCGGTACTATAAACACAAAACACACACGACAGGGTGGTATCATCAACGGACTAATGAACATCAACAAGTAAATCTTCATGTGATTGATCAGCAAGGAAGATTTAAGGGATTCATGGTTTTCGCATCATCACATACACAGATTCAAGTATACCGCTGGTCTCCACCTGAGGGCTGCCTCTTGCCTGACAAACAAGACAACTTAGTTATAAAAAGCTATGCCTATGACTCATGCTGATGTGGCAGGCCACTTTAAATCAATATATCATTATCTCTCCTACCTGCGATACATTCAAGACTAATCTTTCTTCATACAATATTACAATTATATTTCGATATTTTTTGTCCTCAAACAAGGCTATGCAAGGTCTGCTTTACAAATCTTCTGATATCCCCAGCCTGAACTTTTGTTCATCCAACTGTAAGCATATTTGACCTGACGGTAAAGTGGCTTTCAGGTAAAATTGACGTCACTAATCGGGTTAACTGTGATTTAAAAAGCAAACAAACAAATAAACAAACAAACAAACAAAAAACAGACAGTCTAAAGGAAAATCTAGGTGAATGTATGCACAATGTGTCATTCCAAAATAGTGTAGTAGGAATTACAGTATGCATATATGTGCAAGGGAAGGTCGTGGGCAGCTTCATTTTCCAACATTGCCTCTTCCACAGCACATAAGTACAAGCCCATCACGTAATGACCATCGTAAGTCGATAAGCATTGCATTATCAAAATTGGCAGACATGTTACGCTGGAAACTAAAGGTTGCCCTACAACAACACTATATTTGACCATCATTTCGAAACAGTTAGGATTTTCAAGTGTGGCAGAAAATACCCCGATTTTGCTAATTACCGGTGTCGGTCAAGTTACTCAGAAAATAAAACCAACCAAAAAAGGTAAAATAGAACAATATTACTGTCCTCAAATTACAGTCCATCTGCCTTTCTTTCGCCAAACAATATACAACGCAAAAGTGCCAAGACAACAGATTACAAATATGAAGGACAATTGTCTTGATAAGCCTACTTACATTTTTTAGGCCCTTTGACTTTGTGTTGTCTAGAGCAGGGGTCACTAAGGTAGTACCCGGTACCGGGAGGCACCAGGTAGCCCCCAAGGACCATATGAGAAGCCCGCAGGCCTGTCTAGAAATAGGTTTGCAGAAATGGGACATTGTGGTGTTCTAGGAATGTTGTTGAAGTGACCCGTTGAGAATGTAAACTGTGGCAGAGAGCTATAGAATGTGTAGATGCTATATGAAGTGTCGCATATCGATATGCATATGTCAACTAATTATCGTGAGAAATTATTAACAAGATTAGTCTTCACAAACATGAAAATTTGATTTGGGTTTGTGTTCAGATTTATTTTATCGCAGATTTTATCTAAGGTGTTTTCTCTTTATTTAGATCACGTGTCGATCGCGATACATATTGATCTTGAATTACCGCCAAGCCCTACACTATATTGAACATACAATATTCATCATCACACCACAACGCTTCCAATGTCTCATGTGGCAGGGACAA
Organism: Hippocampus zosterae; assembly: GCF_025434085.1. Lineage (NCBI taxonomy): Eukaryota > Metazoa > Chordata > Actinopteri > Syngnathiformes > Syngnathidae > Hippocampus > Hippocampus zosterae. The sequence continues at coordinate 20,873,622 of NC_067451.1, forward strand.
GTTGATGTGCGTGAGCCTGCTGTCAAAATACATGTATACGGCCTTACAAGGAACATAGGCAGAATGTTCTTACATAGATTAAAAATCTAGACAATCTTTGCTTCTGCTAACGCTGATGAGGGGAGGATGAGTGACAGACTCTTACCAGCAGCGCTTGATGCTGTGGGCCAGTTCTGGACCAGAACTCCTTGGGCTCCCTGCATCACTGAGGACTCCTCCATGTGTACTGAGCTACGACAAACATACAAATAAACATGTTCAATAAGTCATTAGACAAATGATACAACATAGTAAATGAACATTCACGGAACACTTTACCACAAACTGGCCTTTAAAAAAAAATCATTTTAATTAACATTACAAGGGACAAAATTAGGTGGGGAAACGAACCCGTCGCAAATTTAAAACAATGCTCCAGGATTTTATTTTTTTGCTGAGATGACCCATTCATTTGGTGTGCACAGTCGGAATGACAATCAAGCCACCTGAAGCAACTCCTGTTCGTGCACTGCATGACAATATAATGGTGAGAAGGTCAATTAAAAAATCAAACTTGCATAAAAAAGCATACATGAACAACCAAGCCTTGGTAGACTTTTATTTTGAAATTGTTCCCGGCAGCATGTGGCAGCGTGGTCTTAACTCGTCTTCCCAACTGTAGTCGGGATCACTTTATTTTGAGTCACAAACTGTGACTACAATTTTGACACAATATCATTCTGAATCCTTTTTAATCACTATTTAAGGATGCGTTTCAATCACTATTTAAGGATACAAAAAAAACCTCAAATTAATAACACATATTTTACCGATAATCCCTAATCATGAGTTGTAAATTTTGCAAAAGTATACCAGCATCGTACTAATCAGTCACTTCAAAGTCAACTATAAGCTTTGACTCATCAATGATTATCTCACAAGCTTTATAATGACAAAAAAAAGCAAAAACGTATTTTACCAGAGTAGAAAACTATTTCTAATCTAAATTCATTATTTCATATCTAAATAAGCACAGGAAAATGCTTGTTCTTTGTAAATATGCAGGGGATAAAACGCATGGGATTAGATGAAATAGGTCAGTACCATCATGCGGCAATTGAGGTTATCCAAAATCTCAGTGTGACAAAGTCATTAAAATACATCATAGATATGGAATATAGTCATCCGATTTACACAAGCAAATCCTATCTGTAATTATGAGGCGATCTGCTTTATATTAACGACACTTACCGTACGTGAACTTTCTGGTCATAATCTGACCTGATAATTACAGTCCGCTCACAGAAATAAAAAGTGTAAAAACGGGGTTGTGGAGACAACACGGAGCATTTGCAAAAGGCGCTCATTTATGGAAACTGAGTTTCATTTGGTTGAGTCCGTACGGTTTCACAACAACTTCATAGTTTTAATTGGTAATGTGACAGTGGAATCAATCAAGCCATGTCACACCTTTGATTCAGACTATCTATCTCTCATTACAATAAACGTACATTTATATACCCAGATATGTAAATGTTATAACCTATCGTTAAAACATTTCACTGTTTCAACAATGATATAAACATTTTACAACCAGGATGTCGACTATAGAGTGTGCACTCACTTTGCTTGTAGTAACTACAAAACTATTCCAAAGAAGCTCAACTTTAATGCTAAAGTGCGCTATTTGGCGAAAATGAAAGAACTGATAGGGTCAACCTATATACTGTATCACAGACCCCACCGGTGGACTCATCTGCCACCTGAATGTCGAGTTGTCTTTCATTTCTTACTTACTCTTGAAAATATAACAGAGAAATTACTCAAGGTATTCATCAAATAATTGTGCTTGAAAATTTAAAAATGAAACTTGTAGGATGATTGATTACAATGCTGCCGGAATGTTAACTCGTCAAAACGGGAGACGAATGCAGGCAGTTAGCGGGATATTTTGAACAGGGTTATAAATATAAAAATGCAAAATTGTCATGACAAATAAGAATCTGAATAAGTGTGTTGATGGTGAAAGATTCAATTATTTTGTAAGTGGCATGCAAGCCCGGTGGCTACAAAAGAGACCAAGTCTGTTGAAACAAGGTTTCCACAAAAACAATCATTCACGATGATGGAAAAAAAAAAAACCCAACAAAATTAAGGACACCAAATGGTGCTTACCTCTGCATGACACCACCTGCTCTCAGGGAAGCTGAATATCTCCAGTCAGAATGTGGCGCCTTAGGCTGCAAAGAGAGTGAGAGGAATTGAGTCTTAAGTACAGAAGAAACCTAATACCCCCACATTAATAAGTCATGACGGAAGTCAAAACTGCCACTGCACCCCCGTTGTTGGAAAGGAATGAGTGGTGAGCTTTGGAGGGCGCATTCAATTTCGTCTCCTTTATGAACGCCCTTCAAAATTCATTACAAGACAATGGTCACATAAGATGAGCAGAAAGTACAGTGTGTACCGCTTTTTCATTTTCCACTAGCTCAACATATTTACCATCATTACTCTGCATCCAGATGCTAGATGGTGCAACGCTGTAAAATGAGTGTCATGTTTCTGATTATATTGGCCTTCCTTCATAACATTCCATGTTTTTTTCAATTCTCCTTAGTATTTTACCCCTTTGTGTATAACCTTCGCTGTGCAGGTCATCTTTCACAGGAACACAGTCGAGCAAGCTAGGCAATTCACTGCTGTTAAAACAACAATGAAAGCAAAGACAAATGCAACTGTTATCTTCATCCTCTTCTTATTAATAAGATCTGTAGTAATATATACCGGTAAATCATAAACTAAGATAACAGTGTGTTCAGAAGGGTGTAGAAAAAAGTGGCTACACCAAAATGAAATGCCTTTTTGTCTAAAAGAGTCAAAGTCATCCGATTGAGGACACACAGTCCTGACCATGGATTTTGGGCCCATATGAAAATAACTTCTCCTACTTGTCCAGTAGTGCAGAGACAACCCAATTTCAAACATAAAAGATATGCACTTGCTACTCTGGTGCATTTGCCATAACATTGACTCATTTGGATAAAAGTTATTGCATTTACAGTTACAGAAAAAAAAGCCATGAAAAAGAAGAAAACAGCAGTAGTAAATACACGTACACTATCTGAAAAAGACAAACATGAAACGTGATACCAAATTGTTCCCAAAAAAAAGGATGAAACAGTTTTACTAAATGTTTGTCCTGTTGCAGCATGGACATAGCCGACGGGAGGCTGGTCTGCCGAGCTCTGCAGTGTGTTGGGAGTATTTTGTAAGAACACACACACACACACACACACACACACACAAGATATGTGCATTCCTTGAATAACACCACTGATCAAATCTATGAGGGGATGTAAAAGAGTTCCAAGCAGGTTTCGTGTCTCAGCTATTCATTTCCAAATCTGAGTGGAATATTGATTCTTTGTTTGGCATTCAAACCTTATACTGCCCTTTTTCTTTAATCTTCCCTCTCCGGTGAATGAACACTTCTCGCATGGATACAAGGCTCACACCTCTGCCATCAACAGCGCGTCCAATCAAATTCCCCCCCACCGCCTTAGCTGCCTGGAGCCAGCCAATCTGCTTTCAGCACCTATTGCTATCGGTTAATAACAGAGCTAGAGGAAACTTGACCGGCATTTAATGAGGAGCGATTGATAACCCCTATTTATTCTATTTGTCATCCTTTTGTGTTTTAAACAGACCTTACAAGAGGCTTGTTGGCTGGTATGTGGGTGGAACCGTCTCCAAACACACTGCTGCAGGCTGCACTATTCCCCACAACATAGAAATTACCACTGAATTCCCTTTGGAGGAACACATTTGAGCACAGCGGCACACAGCCCAGAGCAAACTGATGATGCTATTTGTGTGGGGTCAAAAGCTCAAATTGCTGCTTGTGCGTCAGTGCGGTGAGAATAAGTAATAAAGTAATTCCAGGTTGAGATCGAAAGGCAAGTATACCCAATGAGATGTATTTCTGCACACAGGCACTCAAACTTATCACACCCTGAAACATCATAAATAATTCAGGCAAAGTCAAAGAAAGTTGTCAACTTGGAATCCGAAATGCAAATTTCTACCCACAGAAATAAGGGCGCACAACTCAGAGACCACATGTCAATTTGCTATTTATTACTCATGCTAATATTATAATGTAGACATGAGGCAAAAAAAAGTTCAGAAATTTTGAAGTTTTTCAGTTTGCCAATGTAATTTGGAAAATAGACAAGAAAGTGCAAAAACCCAGTATGAGCAGAAGACACACTATATTACCAGAAAATTGTGAATTGAAATAACATTGCCTTGCCATGATCTCAAAACGTAAGCGAAGGTCATAAGGTTATAAGTCAGATAAGTCATAAGTGTACTTCTGTTCACATTGTAATACTGGTTGAAAAAAGAAATCATTCATGTTTGGTATATTAAGATATTTTGTGATGTTTTCTTTAATCAATGTATTGCTTCTCAGTGAAAAAACTGCTTTGAGATGATTGCATGACTTGGTGATTTGCTTGCCTAAGCAATTCCAGAGATGGACTCTGGAGCCTGCCTTGACGACTTCATAGTCTGCTTTGTTTGAATTGTCAAAACTTGATTGAGATCAATGCCACTTGATTACACAACAAACATTCTGGCGTAGGGAGGGATGAGAATGGCCTCTCACCTCTCCCGATGCACACACTTTAGAGGATAAAAGGAGGGGAGCGATGCTCCTCAGCAGAGTCCGCTATGGGTTTTCGTACAAACGCCTAGCTCGTATTGAAGCTCACTCTGCTGAGGGTGTTGGCTCTCCACCCTACTGGCACACGGTAAGAGTTCTTTAGCTTCATACAACTTGTTTGAACTGTGTTATCATTTCTGTGTGGGACCAATAAAGTGCCTATTGTTGGTAGCCAGAAGTGTCTTGTCGTTATTTCTGAGTGCCTATCTCCGACGATCCTTTATAAAACTTGATATTCATTCAAATTGAGTATCAGAAGTGTTTCAAAACAATATTCTACAAACAGATGAGTAAAAACATTTTTTTTGCCTTATCTATTCATGACATGTACAACGATATACGGCAAACACAATTTTGTATCCTTTAAAAAATTAAAGTTTCACTTTTGCCTAAGGACGACAATTTCCCGTTACATGCATGGCAGAAAATCCATCCTCATTGCTCCAAATGCTGACTACAACTCTACCGTAAAGTGTATTGAAGCAATTTAGATCTGCACCATGACGTTTCCTGTTTTGCTTTGAGACACAATAAAACACGCAGGTCAGAACAAGCACACACCTGAATGGCAGTCGCATCTGGCATACTGAGACGGCGAACAATTATCTGGCTGTGTCCGCTGTGGCTGGTGACATAGCCCGAGCCCCAGGTGCCACTGTGGGGTCGTCCCGTGTTGTAGAACATAAACGTGTCACTTCCAGAAGTCGCTGTCAGGCACGTTTTATAACAGTATGTTTTGGTGACCGACCCATTGGCCCGCACTTCAATGTAATGCGGTTCGACTTTAAGATCTCGGCGCAGGGCCACATTGGCACTTGGCTGGCTTCCACCTGATGCGGGTCGTCCTGCGACTCCACCGGCAGCTGCGGTGCTGCTAGCCTCAGGCAGTCTCTTCTTGGACACACAGCAAGGGGAGCAGGAGCCAGGCTGGGTGCAGTAGGCATGGCAACGCACGATGGCCAGCACGCAGACAGTGACCAAGAACACAAAGGTGGTGGCACACAGGGCGATGATGAGGTAGATCGTGACATGGGAAAACATCAAGGGGCTTTCGGGCCTGATGATACGCTTTGGGTCAGGGGTCAATTTAGGCATGAGCTCCATCACATGCACGTGGACAGTTGCGGTGGATGAGAGCGGAGGCAGGCCATTATCACGCACCAGAACAGTCAGCGCAAAGGACGTCGAGTTCTCCTCAATGACGCGCCTCGTGGTGCGGATCTCACCAGTATGCTCGTGTACCTTGAAGAGGTCAAACTCCATGTCGGGCGGCTGAAAGGTATACAGCAGCCAAGCGTTCTGCCCTGCGTCCCCATCCCACGCCACCACCTTTGTTACCAATATTCCGGGCTCAGCATTTTTCAGTAATGTCTCTGTGGTATGGCTCCCGTTGGCAGGTGGGTACACTATCCTTGGCTCGTGGTCGTTCTGATCCATAATATAAACATACACCGTGGCCACGCGGCTTAGCGGGGGCATGCCCTTGTCCTGGGCTTTCACCTGAAAGTGAAACTGTCTCAGCTTTTCAAAGTCAAAAGCTCGCAGGGCGTAGGCTTCACCTGTGTGGGTTTTGATGCCGACGTAGCTCGTCACAGGGATGCCGTGATTGTTGTCATTGAGGATGGTATAGGTGATGCGTGCATTTTCTGCTGTGTCTGCATCTGTGGCTTTGACGGTACACAGCGGCGAACCAACCGCATTGTTTTCGCTGATGTAAACAGTATATGAGGTCTGCTCGAATCGAGGAGGGTTGTCGTTTATGTCGGCAACATCGACTTTAAAGGTCAACTGTGACGACAGAGGGGGAGTTCCTCCATCTATGGCACGTATGGTGATGTTGTAGAATGAGACGGTTTCACGATCCAGGAATGCAGAGGTGACGACAGTATGGTGGGCGCGGAAGGATTTGATTTTGAAGGGTGTCCGAGGCATCAGCTCCAGCATGACTTGCTTATTAGGTCCCGAATCTCGGTCGTTAACGCTGATCATAGCAACGACGGTGTCTGCACGGGCGTCCTCACGTAGAGGAATTGAGAGAGATGACAGGACAATTTCAGGGACGTTGTCATTAACGTCTAAAACGTCGACCACTACTTTACAGTGCACTGCCACGGCGGCAGGGCCCTTGTCCATCGCCTGAATGTAGATTTCATATGAGTTCATCTCCTCATAGTCTATATTGCTCTTCACTGTTATCCTCCCTGAGTCTGGATCCATGGAAAACATCTGTCTGACCCGTTCAGGAGTGTAACTGCTGAATGAGTAAAAAACCTCCCCATTGGAGCCCTCGTCGAGGTCTGTGGCATTTAACTGAATCACAAGGGTACCTTTTGGGGAGTTTTCAGACACTTTTACTTTGTACACCGAGCTGTCAAAAGCAGGCACGTTGTCATTTGCGTCAAGAATGCGTACGTTGATTTTGGCTGTGCCGCTTCTCTGCGGGGTGCCTCCATCCACTGCTGTCAGGATGAGCCGATCAGATGGCATCTGTTCCCGGTCAAAGGGCTTTTTCAGAATAAGCTCAATGTGCTTGTCATTAGAGAAGGGCTTAACAGAGTCTAGAGTTAGATGCTGGTTGGGGCTGAGGCGGTACTGCTTGACCGAATTGGAGCCATCATCTGGATCTTGAGCGGCCTCGATGTGGAACTTTGATCCAGTCAGAGCAGATTCTGACACTTCTAGCAGATACTCCAAATGTGGGAAGCTCGGTGCGTTATCGTTAACGTCCAGAATGTCCACCTCGACCTTGTGCACTTCCACAGGGTGGTCCAAAATCACCTCAAGGCTGAGTATACAGGTGCCATCGACTTTACACAGGCTCTCTCGGTCTATACGGTCACTCACCACCAACTTCCCACTTTTGTGATTAACGTTGAAATATCTCCGTCCACTTTCAGGCGTCACACGAATGCGACGGGTGATAAGTTTCCTTAGGTCCACACTCAAATCATGGGCAATATCACCCACCTGTGCGCCGTTCTCCAGTTCCTCCGGAATGGAGTAGTGAATCTGCCCCCTCGTACAGCCACCATATATCAAAATAATTACACATAATCCGTAACGTGCTGTTGCTGCCATCGCAGGGAGGCACTATGTGCATCCAAAAATTTTAAATAAAGAAATCTGTCTTTGTAAAATCAGATGCGTATCTTCCGCCAAGCTGAGAGCAAGAAAATGGTCTGCATGACTACGTGCAGAACGCCACCTGCTACCTCGCTGGTGCCCATTCCGCTTTCTTTTCTCCCTGCGTGTCCATGTTTGCGTTGTTGTGGATGAAAATGTTTGCCCTCCGAGCAAGACTGATTTCTCTCCTCCTCCCGCTCTTCCCTGTGCTGTGGTGTTGATGTGTGGGCAAAGGGAGGGAGGGGGCTCGCTCAAACGATGCAGCTTTCATTTTAGCTCTGATAAAATTATCTAATGAAGAATAAATACACCTAATCGTCGAAAGAGTTCATTTTTACTGACATATCGATCACTCAAGGTCATCCGGGAGCAGCCAATTTCCATCTGCAGCTGATTATTGTGAAATGCATCCGACAAAAATCTTTTCCGTCTCTTTTTTTTTTTTTTTTTTGTCAGCGCCACCGCCCTTTCCAATGCATGCACCGAGAAAAACAATTTATGAGCAAGTCAAGCGACCAGTCTTCTGCTGTTATTCAAGCACACCATAACAATCTTTATTTATAACCGAGAGGAGCACGTTATGAAAACTGGAAAGGTAAGCAAAACAGCAGGCATAAAGGTTAAAAAAATAGAAGGATACATTCTGGGTGATAACGAATTAAACAACTATATGATCTGTTCCTCCAACCCAAATTCCATGCTTTCTATCCTGTATAGTTTTCCTAACTACCAATTTGCTGGCACATGACCGAAATAAGAAAAGTGGACATCATTTCAAATAATTGGGAGATCAGGTTCATATCTGTCAACATCCAGGTGTCCCAAATGAAAATATATTATGTCCAAATTTAACAGAAAGTAACCGACCCCCGCACACTGGCCACAACATCAAGCGCATGCCACACAAGCGATACAGACAGAAAATCTGATAACAATGTGGCTATTTCATGGTTGTAGTTTGCAGAGAGTGCAGTGCATGTTGCTGAACTGCACTGGATAAAACCAAGATGTGTTCCTAATATTTTGAGCCAACCGTTGGGATAGATGATAGAGGTTTCAATCACCTATTTATACAATAGTGGTGTTGTACACTTGTGAAAACTATTTGTACATATTCAGTGGATCATTTGATTTTCGAGTTCTTACTCTGAATATCCACGTGCCTTCGCACTCAGACCACAGGGCATAACCTGTATGTACTGTGCATTCTCCTTTACTGATGTAGTGCCACTTTCTCCCACATACATGCAGACTGCCCACAGCAATAATAACACCCATCACTGGCGGGAATATGTAAGGGAGAAGACAGTGACTCACTCGCAGGCTGCATGTGGACGAGTGGATATAGTCCACAAGAAGGAAGAAGAGGAGGCGGAGGAGTAGGTGGAGGTTGTGGAAATGTGATGCTGCAGAAGCGCTAGAAAATGTTTGGAGAAGGCATGCAAATAACATGCTTAACAAGTGTGTTATGCCGCTTTGACCTAATTAACTGGTTTGTGATATTGCTCATCATTAACACTTGAAAACAACCAAGTATAGATGTTGTAGCTCTAGTTAGGAACACAGGATTCCCGCAAAACTAATAAAACATACACACAAAAAAAAAGAAAAAACACCCACAGATTTGCTCTCTGTATACATGCCACTGTGCATCAGCCGTAAAAGTGTTCAACAGTCTCCGATGGCTTTGCACGGACACTCAGTCACGCCATCAGTGACATTTAGCAGATTTTCCCAGTGGGCCGTGTACAACTGCTTGTTGGCACTGACACATACAAAAATACAGGAAAAAAGGTTTATCTCCCACACAAAGCTGGATTTATGCACATTATTTGCCACCTTTCTTCCCATCCCGTTTCTATCTCGCTTTGGGGTGACTTTTCCATCATCATTCTGAGATGGCGTCCGAGTCGGCAGCCTTCGGCAAGTGCTCTTCAAGAGCCTTGCTTTTTTGTTCTTTTTTGCTGTTTTTGTCTTTTGTTTTGTCACATGTTGTTTGTTGTTTCATTGTGTGGACCTGATATGGACTGTTTTCAGCGCTTTTTGGCCACGACATTCGTCAAAGGAGCAGTATCTGTGCTTGGTGGTTGCGCCTTCTCGGCAGCACGCCTGTACTAGCACAGATTTTGATTGGGAGGAATGTCGGCGCCATTGACTGTCGGTGCTGGACAGACCTGGGGCGCTTGTGTTTTTTGCGCCAGTAATGGGCAGCATTTTTCACAACCCCGATTTGTTCAGTGGCTATGTCAGCGCTGTTGGACAGTTGCCGTTGGTGCGGCTGGATGGATGGCCGCTGAAGTTGAGGATGAGGAGAGAGGAGCGTTGGCGAAGAGCGCCGATGCGTATTTGGAACCGTGAGTCGCCGCTTGGAATTGAAATGGATTTCCATGGGACAGGAGAAGTGAACCAAGTGATCTCTTTTTTCGTCAATGGATGCTACAGCTTCTTGACTTTGAAACTTAGCTTGTAGCCGACGTGTGCACATTTTGAGCATGACGTCTGTGATCCACTGGTTAAAGGACACTTTGATTCTCACCTCTTTCATCTCAAACTGCTTCAAACAACAAAGCGTGTGACGGAAAAGTGGTTAGGACTCCACGACTGTCCATGTTTTATGTTATGTGTTGTGTTTATTATTTTACTTTGTTTTTACTTTTATGTTTAATATTGTATTGTATTGTATCCATTGCACGTAATTATTACATCTGCCCCATCTTTAATTGAACGCCACAGAGCGGCAGTTTGTTTTACATCTGGGTGATGCATATCAAGTTAACATGTTTCTTCAAATGACAGCTGCCTGATACGCATCAACAACCATGGAGCTTGCACAGGCTAATTGTTATCCCTTGTAAAATGTATCTCATCCAAAGCAACCTACAAGAACTCTCCTCTTAAATCACATTCAGTCAAGTAGGAAACACAAGATTCAGCCTTTGCCAAACACACAAAAACATTGATTAAAAACAAAAGCAAAAACAACATTAAGATACAAAGGCCTCAATTTTCATAATTAAAATAGAACGGATCTTTCACTCTGTAATAATGTGAACATCCCCGATTTCCCATTTCATAAATGATGCAAAAAGGTCCATGTATTAAGAACGTTTTCATTCCTCAAGACCCAACTTCATTAATACTGCAAGCGGCCATTATAAAAACCATTCATATCATCTCTTCTGGCATAAGGAGTTCATTCATTTTTAGTGCCCCAATACATTATCTGCACAGAAACAGGTCAGTTTGCAATTAGGACACAAACTTCCTCACATGAAAGCATCATATGTTATACAATATACATACACCAATTGAAAACACTACATTTTGGGGCTCCTGAAAGTTGGGGACTTAAAATCATCATCACTTCTCTGCCCTGCCCATCAATATGCACCCTAATAATGGTGTTGCAATAAAAACCCACCACCCCAATAAACACACAGACACACTTTTATGAACTGGACTTTCCAAAGGTCTGCATATGACTCAGTAACTTTCTACCTATCCTTATTTCAACAAAATTTGGATTAATGGCGGTCTAAGAGTTCAACATGTAATATATTACTTGAAAAAGTTGAAATGCTCGCAAACACAGTATTCCCCCCTCAAATTTCTCTCTTGGTTTTGTGTCAGCAATGTGTCTTTGACAACAATATATAAATGTAAAAGCCAAACACCTGACATGATATCTTTTTGCTGCAACTTTCATTGCTTATACCCCAGGGCACACCTTACCAATCCGATGTGCTCCAATACAAGAGCTGCGGCAACAATTCAGCATTTCAACAAACCAATCTTGTATGATTGTCACATTTCGTCCATTTTCTATACTACTTATTCTACTTGGCACCATGGCGAAGTGGAGCATAATCCAGTTGACTCTGGGTGAATGGCAGACTACACTGGACTGGTCACCGGTCAGTTGTAGGGCACATATAAAAGACATGCGACCATTGTCACTAGATGTATAGGGTTAAAGTATACTATACATACTATACTGTACGTACTTAAAAAGGTATCTGTATCCAGATGATTTTAATTGTGTAAAACCACCTGACAAAATCAAATTGAGTAAATTCAACATCCCCTTTTTTTAAGTGTAGTTGCAGACGTGAGGAACTGCAGCATCATACTGAGAGGTGCTTCTAATATTTTGCCAACATATTTCATTTGAAGAAATTCTGCAGTGGAGTTGAATTTTAATTAGCAAAAATGAAACACTGTGCTTTGCAAAAACTCTACACGACTGGATTTTCACTTTTGTATAGGGAACATGACATGCATCATATGTATTTTTACCTAATGCACAAAATAATATTGGATTCAACATATAAAAGAAACAAAAAAAACAAAAAACAAAAACGAATGTACATCTGGAGAAAGTATATTGTATCACACAAAGCTATAATCCTTTTCCGTTGCCCACGTCATTTTGTGTGGTCAAAGTCTCAGGTTCAGCAAAGGTTCAGAACACAATGAAAGTGGTCCCTCTGTTGGAACAAATTAGTACCACAAGTGATGGACACGTGATTGGCACACCACTCCTAATCCGCTGGGGGTTTTTTTTCCATTAAACCAAAGCTCTCTAAAGCATAATCCCTGCTATGACTCGGAGGGAGTTGGAGCCAGAGAACCAGAACTCACAGAGTACATCAAGGGCAGTGATTTTCAACTGTCAATGCAAGCTGGATGGCATGAAGATGAGGGATATTTGCTGGATAAGCAACAACACAGAATGCCAAAAGTATCTGATCTCAGAGTTCACACAGCCTATCCCACATTACGCTCACACCGGCAAAAACAATAAACTAGTGATGTAAGCAATATGAGTTGTGTCACACAAAGTATAAGTACACGCACTTACATTTTAAGAACGAACTCATGGATACCAGGTATTGTTACTTGATACATCTAGCAATTGTGACCATATATTTTTTTTTTTCATAATCAAATATTTTCAGAAACATGAACTTTTCTTGAACATGGAATATGTTTCAAACACTTTTCAGATTAACCACTTGTCATTACTGACATTTCAACATGCAATTACATTACATTACCTTGCCACACATTTCACTTAAATCTAGTCTGTAACACAAGGCATCTGAGGTATGTGATGTCTCGATCTGAATACTCTGGGTACTATGAGAACCTTGACAGGACACCCAAAATAACGTAGAGGCTGGTGGATATTCAAGTACGATTCCGAATGCTATGTTAACTGTATGTGAACTCCACAATAAGGTGAGCAAAAAGCCATGCACGATGCTTCTTGAAGTAACTACAAGCTATACAGTAAAACTGTGACAGGACAACAGAAGTGAATCTTAAATCAGAGCAATAACTTACTTATCCGTGTTCGCCTTAAAATATCTCCACACAGCAGAATCTTATTCCACCTGCCTGGATGGCACACTGTATGTAAGACTGGTACAGTACTATCAGTGTTTTTGTATCCATCCATTCTCTGAACCGCTTATCCTGACTAGGGTCGCATATGTGTGGAACATTTTTTCCAACTATGGAGTATAAGTACAGACGTACAGTATCGGCACTGATATCAGTACTGGTATCCGTATCAATCCATGACTGAGTTAAGCTCAACATATGCATAGCATTACAGAATTCTTTATGAACGATAAAGTAACGAGCGCCTTGCATCATTTTGCCGTGATTGCAAATTTTAACATTTTCAAATATGAGTCCCATGTTAATCCCTTTACACAGGTGGACACGGTGAGAAAAAACATTTCTCCGGTCGTGTTTGTTTGTCCTCATCCCTTGTGGACATTGCTTTCAAAAATAAAGGGCATGAGAGAGAGAGAGAAATAAAAGGAGCCCAAATTCCTCCTTCTGGTGTTAAACAGCGCCTTCCTTTCGATTCAGCCTTGCATAAATCAAACGGATGATGAACAAAGCTATCAGGAAAAGCAGGCAGGCTTTGGACATTTCCCTCTTTGGATGCCTTGGCTCTTTATCCTCGCCATATGAGACGAGGATGGAAGCTAAGGTTGTGAGCTAATCTAATGACAAAAACAACATGCCGATGACACTCCCAAGAGGGAAGGGAGGAATGTAAGGAGGACAGGCTGGGGGAAATGGTCGAGACAAACAAGTGGTGTGATACATTATTTTCTTTGGCTGTGACCAATTGGAAGATTTTTCAGCTACAAGGCAACTATTTAATGTGTTTTTCCCATTTTGTCCTCAAAAGCGAGTTTTCTTATAACAGAATCAAGCTTTCACTGCTGTTTTTTCCCTATACTAAATACTAAATTTTTCCTTCTGCATTCACATTCTCCATTTCATTGTTCTTGTGTTTTGGCATTTCTGCTCATGATGAAAATACACTCTACTGTATCTTTACAATGTCAGCCTGTTTTAATTTGAGCTCATATCTACTGCACATGCTCAAAAAGGATGCCCGGGTGGCGGTGGGGCCATCCAGGCAGCTCCTAGGAAACTGAGGAGTACATCATTTCATTCAGGCTAAGAGCAGTCGCCATGGTAACCACAGACAGCAGCTTCTGCCTCGCTTGCACAAAGGACACGCCCTTGCGAGGGAAGAACAACAGGAAGTGTTTCACGTAGGAGATGACAGACAAAGGGATCACGAATGGGCACTATTTCATCTTCCAGAACCAGATTACCCCCTCTAAAAGTGACACATATCAAATCAACATCATGCTTTTTGTCCGTGAGTAAAATTACTGCAGGGAGTACAAGTGAAAGAGCCACCGTGAGCCACTTTGAGACTCATGTAGAATAATGTATTTCCCAATAAATAATTCACTACATTCTGCAGCACTGAGAGGGCTTGAGAGCTTCCGTGAGACACACATTGACATCCTCCTCTTTCGGACATCAGCATTTCCATACAACGCCCGCACGTCAACTAACTATTATTTAGATGCATTGGAGGGCCAAGCATGACAAAAACACATCATGTTCGGATGGCTAACATATTCAAAAAAGCCTCTGCTCATTTGCCTCAGCCGCACAAGCCACACACTCGCCCTGCAATGAGTGACATTAGGTGCTGTGTGCCCCGCCCTGCCCAGGCGCGGAGTAGAAGGCTGAGCCGAATTGATAGCATGGTCGGTGCTGAAGCTGCAGTAGCAGCAGCAGGGAGCGGAAAATTACCTCCCCCTCCCCCCGGCCTTCTCCACTCATATTCACAGAGAGCTGGGAGTGCAGAACAGGCACTGAAGCACTTTTATGCAGGGAGAGAGCTTCAGGCATTGTTTATGGAAGCACAGCATAGGGAGGACAGATTGGAAGGGAAAAAGGAACAAAGAAGCCCACTGCAGGCTCATGGAGCAAGCAGCCATCTTTAAATCACAGGATGACCCACTTGTCCACACACACGATGCCTTCGCTGCGTGTAAGCACACAAAGCCTCTGTCAAATCTCCCTCACACTAAAGCAAGGGCGCTTCGACAGTCACATCAAACTACACTTGTTTGTGCTGGACCACTCCCTGAAATGAGGTCACGTCGTCTGAGTGACTCACAGCATCACAGATATGCCATGTCACAGTGCTGAGCTGAAATTTGCTGTCATTATTCTACGACTTCATGACAACGATCATTTTCAGTGCATAGAAATAGAGACAAGAAACATCTTGAATTATGTTGTCTGTGCTTTGTGAATGCACCAGTGCTGCCTATGCAGTGTACACGTTGGGAATGCTAATGAATATATATTAGATCATGTTTGCAACACTCCGGGGCTGATAGCACACATGTCTGCGGCGATGGACATTAATTCCCTGTTAGTTCCCTCAGCTGCTTTCCTCCTCGGAAACTGGCAGTGAAGGAGGAGGGGGGGGGGGGGAAGCGTAGCGTGCACTAGGAGGGGAGCAGAAGAAGCTAGATTTACCGGAATAATATCTGCATGGTGAGAATCAGGAGGAATAGGGACACGACCGGCTGGAGTGAGGAAATAAAGGTCAATTTCATTAATGATATAAACTTCTAGATCTAATTGCACAACCTAATTTTGGTGCAGCTTGCTGTTCAATGCACATGTTTGTGTTAGCCATTGTGGAGTCAAAAACAAGCCACAGAACACAAAAATAAGATCCAGTGTAATGTTCATTCATACTGCATATACTGTCGGTCGGGATGCAGACAAAAACATCAGTGGCAAACGCTATGAGAAAATATGTGCTTGTGCAAGAGCGCACTCACTGTGTATCATTAATGGTAAAGACATTTGACAAATAATATTGTTAGTCATTGGCCAACACAATATCGAAAAACATAACAGCATTATTAAAATATGTATTGGAGAGATGGCCCCAAAAAATATTTGAAAAAAAAAACGTGTGAATAATGACGATGTTGATCGGACTGGGTCGCCCTGAAATAATGATGGAATGGTGATTGACAAACTGACGTGCCCACCACTGCTCTTATGATGTAACACACTCAGTATGACTTGCACAATGTTTCCCAACCAAGGGTACGCGTATCCCTAGGAATGCGTGAGCCCATTACAAGAGGGTACACCGACACACTTGAGAACTTATTTCCAAGGTACAACGCGTTTCCCCGGGGAGACACGATCCAGCGGAACATCCATGCCAAAATCACAACAGCCGATCATTTATGCCGCACCGATGTTGTCTCTCAATTTTCATCCTGCTCATACTTCATAAATAACCTTTTCCACTGAGCTATGACTAGTGATCAGCTCATCAGCAAGCTCTGCACAGGCTTGATAACAGCCCTGATCATTTGAATCAGGTGTGTTGCAGCAGGGCGAGATGGCAAACAAATCGGAAAGCGGCTCTCGCGGACCGGAGTTTGAAATCCCTGGTTTACAGTGTTCAAAAACATACCAACTATACAATTACAAACATTTTTGAATGTAATTTATGTTTTTCCTTTTAACGCAACACCCAAATGTTGTGGCTTTCATGAAGGGCAGCTACTTTTGCAATTTTATTTTAGTTCACACTGGCTAACCATATTTCTCTGGTGGGTAACTTCGTGTAGGGAAGCTACATTTAATGTGGACTGATATGTTTTTTTTTGCTGTTGAATTTACTCCATTTTATTTTGTCAAGTGGTTGCACGAAATAAAATCACCAGTATCCAGATAAATGTTTTGAAGTACCGTACATTGCAAAACATGTTTTGAAATCCAGATGATTTGATTTCGTGCAGCCACTTGATTATGAAAATACAGTAAATTCAATGCACATGTTTTTTCAGTGTAGAAACTTGTTGCTCAATTGATATCCCAACAATGGCAAAACAGAAACATTTTGAACTGCACATCAGCTCGTCCACTAAGGTGTGAGCCTGCTCTTTGTCAGGACCATGGACAGCGCATCTGTTTCCTCTAAACATACACCAATCAAAAACAGGACTCAAGAAGAGTATTACAGATTTCAGGACATGAAAACTCACCTTCTCAGAATTAGGTAGAGTTTGAGTCCTGGTAAAGGTGTCACCTCCATTAATACTGATCAGTTCTGCTTCTACAGGCGGAAAGGGCCCAGGGAAAACCACTACGTCACTCTTGAGTGTGTCTGAGCTGAAGCACACGTCATACTGCTGAGTCGCTTTGGAGTAAGACCAGCTCCCGTCAGGGTGGGTGGTGATCATCGGGGCACTGTATCTATCGAAGTGTCCATCTGTCTGTCTGTGGCATTTGAAGGCGACTAAAGTGATGAGGCTGAGCAGAAAGATGAGCGACACGGCCACAACGGCGATGAGCAGATACAAGTGCAAGGCGGAGAAGCTCTCCTCCTTGCTGGGAGCATGTCTGAACGGAGTGTGGATGTCAGCTGTGCTTTCGAGCACCACCACGTCAATCGACACAGTCGCTGACAGGGAGGCTTCTCCGTGATCACAGACCGACACCACCAAGGGGTGACTCTTCAGGTCATTGTCACTCATTTGCCTCTTGGTCCGAATCTCCCCAGTGCTGGTTCCGATCCGGAAGAGGTTGTTGTTGCCTTTGGGCTCAGACAGGTGATAGGAGAGCAGCGCATTGTAGCCGGAGTCTGCATCCACTGCCCTGATCTTTGCCACAAAGTATCCCGCTTCGGCAGAATAGGGGATGCTCTCACTGTTCACTGAGCCATGCTCGGAATAGGGAGTCAAAATGGCGGGACTATTGTCATTCTCATCCAGGATAAACACATTGACAGTCACGTTACTGCTGAGCGGAGGAACACCAGAGTCTGTGGCCTGAACTTTGAACTGAAACGTTTTTAACTTTTCGTAGTCAAAAGACTGCAAAGCCACTACATCTCCACTCTCTGAGTTGATGTCAATAATTGATCTGACTATGACATCTTTGCGATTATTACCATGAATAACTGAGAAGGATATTTTTGCATTTTCACCCACATCCGGATCATCTGCATTGATGGTATAAATAATTGCACCAGGTGGACTGTTTTCCTTCACAAAAACATGAATTACAGGTTCTCTAAATTGGGGCGCATTGTCATTGATGTCAGAAACATGCAAAATTATTACAGTTGTACCGGACAGCGAAGGAACACCTTCATCAGACGCAATAATTGTAATATTATACTTAGAAACCTGCTCTCTGTCCAGAGCATCTTCTACAACCAAAGAAAAGTGGTTTTTGTATGTGTTTTTGATTTTAAACGGGACGTGCTCAATTATTCGAACATTTACAACGCCATTTTTATCTGTGTCATTGTCTTTTACTGTAAAGAGTCCCACCATTGTGCCGAGTGGCGCATCCTCCCTCACTGCGTCGACTAATGATGTCACTGATATAACGGGTGGGTTATCGTTAATGTCAATGATTTCAACTAGTATTTTACAATATGATGCTCTTGAATTCAAGCCTTTGTCTTTTGCTTGCACTCTCATTTCAACAGCATTGCCCTTTTCATGATCCAAGTCACCTTTTACCGTAATTTCCCCTGTGACTGAATTTATAGCAAATTTGTCAATATCATCACCATCGTGATCTATAAAAGAATACACTATTTCTCCATTAAGGCCTTCATCTAAATCATGAGCGTGCACTGATAGAACACTTGTACCAGGGAGAGCATTTTCAGTCACGGTGGCTTTGTACAACGCGTTGTCGAATATTGGAATATTGTCATTAACATCCTGTACAACAATTGTGACTTGTAACGTCCCCGATTTCGCAGGTTTTCCTCCATCCAGAGCTGTTAATTTGAGCTTGATAACAGACTGTTTCTCGCGATCCAGAGCTTTTTGCAACACTAATTCAGCAGACATGGATTGCTCACCGGCATTCTGTACATCCAAGGAGAAATGCTCATTTTGGCTTAATTTATAGCTTTTTACTGAATTACTGCCTACATCTGCGTCTAATGCTTTTGGTAATGCAAATCGTTCTCCAGCAAAGGCAAACTCAGACACATTGAGAAGTATCTCAGGTAGTCGGAAAGACGGGGCGTTGTCGTTTATGTCCACAATTTTGACCTCAAAACGATAGAGATTCAGAGGCGCGTTTGATATGCTTTCCACTTCCAAAGAGCACTTTACTCGGCGGTAGCACAGCTCCTCTCGGTCTATTCTGTCCTTTACAACTAGTATTCCCGTTTTAGCGATGACTTCTAAATACCTGGCATTTGCTCCTGTTATTTGCAAACCTCCCAATTCCAAATCTTGGTCATCGAGGTGCAAATCCTTTGCTAAATTCCCCACAGTGGTTCCAGGATTTGATTCTTCCGTCACCGTATAAACGATCTGTGCAGATGCCACACTCCATAGGTGAAACCAAGGCAAGGAAAAATATATGCAAAGACGAAAAATGTGGTCCATATTCATTATTTTCCTGGCTTGCTAGACAGCGGCCCCCGAAATATTAAACTGCATCGGTAACATTTCAACATCTCGGAGTCGGGACACGCAATGAGGACTCAAACAACGAACAAAGAATCACTCAATGAAAAGAAATGGGAGGCGCGTTTTTAAAGAGTTTAACATCTTTGGGCCGAGGGGGACATCGTGTGGTCAAATATGATACATTCATTCAAACGAAAATGGCAGGAAGAAATATGTGAATGAAAGGTTAGACATTCATCATTCAATTAGAACTCGAGAAACGTGGTTAATTACCACACCTCTATACTAAGGAAGTTATTCGCATAATTATATTTTAGTTGCTGACCAAGGCCACCGAAGAGCTCTACCTAAGTAACATGTTGATTCCTTCGCTAAACTGTGTATTTTCTTGTCCATGTTTTTCGAGCCAAAGGGTCCATTTTACATTGTAAAAATTTAATCACACACCAAACAACAATGCCACAAAAACGATGACCAATAAAATAATGACCTAGTCTGAGTTTACTCACAATCTGACTAGCTCAGAGTGAAATCTGGGCCTATTTCACCGATCACAAAGCCGATACCGTCAGGAATGACTGACTGTGTAAGTAGCAACAAAGGCTTATTGTACCTTGTCATATAAAGAAAGATCATCTAAAAATGTTCTGCCTGACACTATATGTTGCTGACAGAGATGGATAAACAAGTACAGTGTGTGTGCGATTAGTCAATGGTTCTCTGACAAGTTAAATCAAATTGAGTAATTTTTCATGGGATCTCCTGAGGACCCCTCATGGGAGATTCATGTGCCATGGCGCCCTGGTTGGGAATCACTGTTCTACTCGGAAACACAATTTATTATTTCACCAATGTCTAAAAAAAATAATCCAAGAAAATGTTTGACTTTACACACTTCCAAAGGAAATGGGAATGACATGAACTGGTTTGTTTATGAACAGCTGTTGCGAAAGCGCTATATAAATCAGGATGTATTGTATTGTATACAAACGCTCTAACATTATAGACAACACAAATCTAAATATGATATGATATCTTGGCTAGACCTGTGAGGTTTGTGCCATCTACATTACCTTCTCAGTGTTCGGTAAAGTCTGAGTCCTGGTAAAGGTGTCTCCTCCATTAATACTGATCAGTTCTGCTTCTACAGGCGAAAAGGGCCCAGGGAAAACCACTACGTCACTCTTGAGTGTGTCTGAGCTGAAGCACACGTCGTACTGCTGAGTCGCTTTGGAGTAAGACCAGCTCCCGTCAGGGTGGGTGGTGATCATCGGGGCGCTGTACCTGTCGAAGGGTCCGTCTGTCTGTCTGTTGCATTTGAAGGCGACTAAACTGATGAGGCTGAGCAGAAAGATGAGCGACACGGCCACAACGGCGATGAGCAGATACAAGTGCAAAGCGGAGAAGGTCTCCTCCTTGCTGGGCGCATGTCTGAACGGAGTGTGGATGTCAGCTGTGCTTTCGAGCACCACCACGTCAATCGACACAGTCGCTGACAGGGAGGCTTCTCCATTGTCACAGACCGACACCACCAAGGGGTGACTTTTCAGGTCATTGTCACTCATTCGCCTCTTGGTCCGAATCTCCCCGGTGCTGGTTCCGATCCGGAAGAGGTTGTTGTTGCCTTTGGGCTCAGACAGGTGATAGGAGAGCAGCGCATTGTATCCGGAGTCTGCATCCACTGCCCTGATCTTTGCCACAAAGTATCCCGCTTCGGCAGAATAGGGGATGCTCTCACTGTTCACGGAGCCGTGCTCGGAATAGGGAGCCAAAATGGCGGGACTATTGTCATTCTCATCCAGGATAAAAACGTTTACGGAGACATTGCTGCTGAGCGGAGGAACACCAGAGTCTGTGGCCTGAACTTGAAACTGAAACGTCTTTAACTTCTCATAGTCAAAAGACTGCAAAGCCACTACATCTCCACTGTCGGAGTTAATGTTCATCACTGATGTTATTGGAATATTCGTGGAAACACTGTCAATCAGATGATACCCGACTTTCGCATTCTGCTCTACATCAGGGTCCGAAGCAGTTAAGGTGAACAGAGTTGCCCCTGTTTCACTATTCTCTTTTACGTAAATATTAATCACTGATTGCAGAAATACAGGTGCATTGTCATTCACATCAGAAATTTGAATTGGAATAATTGCAGTGCTTGAGAGAGGCGGCGTGCCCTCATCTGCTGCTACCACAGGGATATTGAATTGAGGAATATATTCTCTGTCAAGAGGTCCTTCAACTGTCAGTGAATAATAATTTTTATAGTTCATCTTGAGTTTGAAAGGCACCACGCCAGCAAGCTTCACACTGGTTTGCCCATTTTTACCACCATCTTTATCACTGACAGTCACCAAAGCAACCACTGTACCTGCCTCAGCATCCTCCTTTACTGGACTCATTAGAGAGGTGACAGTGATTTCAGGAATATTGTCGTTAACATCCACTACCTCCACCAAAACCTTTCCGTGCACACTGCGAGACGGGGAGCCCTTGTCCCGAGCTAGTACTCTTATGTCAAACGCTTTGTTTTCCTCATAGTCTACCTTTCCTGCCACAGTTATTTCACCAGTATCGGGGTTAATAGCAAACAATGTTCTTGGATTGAAATTATCCCGAACAATCAATGAATAGGTAATCTCGCCGTTTAGTCCCTCATCTAAGTCTGTAGCCTGAACTGTCACTACGGAGGTTAAAAACTGGGCGTTTTCAGTCACGCGAGACTTGTACAGAGGCTGATCAAATACAGGAACATTATCATTTGTGTCGATGACGTTTACTGCTATTTCTAAAGTCCCCGAGCGGGGAGGCTTTCCTCCGTCGAGAGCAGTTAAAGTGAGGTGGATGACGGACTGCTTCTCCCTGTCTAAAGCTTTCTGCAACACCAGCTCGGCAGACTCAATGTGTGCGTCCAGTGAAAAATATTCATTGGGGCTCAGCTTGTAGCTCTTCACCGAGTTAGTGCCAGTATCAGCGTCATTTGCCACGGGCAGTAGATATCTCTCACCCGGAAATGACGATTCTGAAATGTTGAAAATCTTCTCCTTTTCGCGAAAAGCCGGTGCGTTGTCGTTGATGTCGCTGATTTGAATTTCAATGCGATGAACACGCATCGGGTGGCTCAATATGGCTTCAATATTTATTGAGCATTTGGCGGTATTGGGACAAAGTTGTTCGCGGTCGATCCTGTCGCAAACGTACAAAGCACCGAATTTTAAATCCACGTCGAAATACTTGTTAGACGTCCCAGACATGACTCTTAAATCCCGTGTTTCCAAATCCTGGACATTAATTTGTAATTCCTTGGCGAGATTCCCCACGACCGATCCTTTGTCAACCTCCTCGGAGACAGAAAATGAGACTTGCGCCACGCCGCCGTCGTACAAACAAAGAAAAAGGACCAGATGTATCCAAATCATACTCGACCGCCCACAATGTCCACTCATTGCAGCGACTAAATAAAATAAATCATTTCGGAGCATGCCCATTGCCCACACTTGCAACGAGGAGACGCCCCGCACAAGATGCTTCGTGGGCTGGTGCGTATTTCCCGACAAAGCACAACGAACGGCTGACGCTTCGCCGGAAGAACAGGAGGGGGTGTCAATAGGGATGGTGGATGGAGCACGGGTGGGGGGGTGGGCGGTTAGGCGGCACAACTTTGGTGTCAAGCGACACCAACTGATGTTACGATGCTATTGCTAAATATGCGCTACACCCGCTGAATGGGCAGTATATATTAGTGATGTGGTTTAAATAACAAAAAGGCACCGACTCAAGCGCAGAGATACACAATTCTGCAAAACCTAAGTCGATTGTAAATCTATCCGACAACACAACAAAACTGCTCGACAGGGGGTAAAGAATCTCAATTAAAGCTACTAAAAATAATAATAATAAAGTGTTGCTTACAGCAAACGAACAACCCATCAAGTGCGCCAAAACACGATTCAGCACAACGGATAGATTCCTCAGAATCACCAAGTTCCGGATTCAACGCAATTCATGGTCCAATAATCTTATTTAAAACACCCATTACAAATATTAAACATACATTGCCAGACCTGGCATACATTAATTCGATGTATATGCCAGCAAGTATTGTCTTAATACAGCAACAATCAATGGCAAAACAACTAAAAATAACAGTTTAATAAGTAATAAGGTAGATACTGTAAATCTCTAAAATCTGCAAGACCCTGAATTAAACTCATATCAATTCCATTATTCTCCATGTAAAAATGTAAATAATATACTGTATATACTAAATTTGATCCTGTAGTATTTATGAGACATAAAGGGCATGTTCTTTCCTCAGCATAATTTTTTCAAGGCACACCGACAACATACAAATTCTAAGATTTTTAGGTGCAACAGTTTGTTCGGATTAGTCACAGTAGGATTATACTGTGTACAAAATAATACAAAGAAAAATAACTGTGACTTCAATCTTAGCATATTTTTTTAAAAATGCATTTTCAGTACTTTCAACACAATGTAGATGACCAAGAACTGCCCAAAAAATATGGCATCAGTTTATATCAACGCGAATCATTCTGATCAGTCACTAAAATGACAGATTGGATTTAAGATGTCTACACTCGCGGCCCGGTAGTCCAGTGGTTAGCACGTCGGCTTCACAGTGCAGAGGTACCGGGTTCAATTCCTGCTCCGGCCTCCCTGTGTGGAGTTTGCATGTTCTCCCCGGGCCTGCGTGGGTTTTCTCCGGGTGCTCCGGTTTCCTCCCACATTCCAAAAATATGCATGGCAGGCTGATTGAACACTCTAAATTGTCCCTAGGTGTGAGTGTGAGCGTGGATGGTTGTTCGTCTATGTGTGCCCTGCGATTGGCTGGCAACCGATTCAGGGTGTCCCCCGCCTACTGCCCGGAGACAGCTGGGATAGGCTCCAGCACCCCCCGCGACCCTAGTGAGGATCAAGCGGTACGGAAGATGAATGAATGAATGTCTACACTCACCTTTTGAAATACATATTTTTGTGAGGTAAAAAAAAATGAGAGCAAAGACAAGTAATTTAAAATATTTTCCAACCATCAATGTGAACTTAAGATGCACAATTCAACTGGAAAAAAAGCATCCTTTTGAGAAGGTAAGTCAAAAAAGGGGTCTGAGCTACAGTGTTTGCACAACTGTACACACCCGCTTCAAATTGAGAGTGTGGTCCATATTTAATGGCAATTGCTGTCACAAAGTTTTTATTTTGATGATATACTGTATGCACAAATTATAAAGATGCATTAAAAATGTGGAATTATAAAAGTTCACCCTACCTTGTCAGTGTTAGGTAAAGTCTGAGTCCTAGAAAAGGTGTCTCCTCCATTAAGACTGATCAGTTCTGCTTCTACAGGCGGAAAAGGCCCAGGGAAAACCACTACGTCACTCTTGAGTGTGTCTGAGCTGAAGCACACGTCGTACTGCTGAGTCGCTTTGGAGTAAGACCAGCTCCCGTCAGGGTGGGTGGTGATCATCGGGGCGCTGTATCTATCGAAGTGTCCATCTGTCTGTCTGTGGCATTTGAAGGCGACTAAAGTGATGAGGCTGAGCAGAAAGATGAGTGACACGGCCACAACGGCGATGAGTAGATACAAGTGCAAGGCGGAGAAGCTCTCCTCCTTGCTGGGAGCATGTCTGAACGGAGTGTGGATGTCAGCTGTGCTTTCGAGCACCACCACGTCAATCGACACAGTCGCTGACAGGGAGGCTTCTCCGTGATCACAGACCGACACCACCAAGGGGTGACTTTTCAGGTCATTGTCGCTCATTCGCCTCTTGGTCCGAATCTCCCCGGTGCTGGTTCCGATCCGGAAGAGGTTGTTGTTGCCTTTGGGCTCAGACAGGTGATAGGAGAGCAGTGCATTGTAGCCGGAGTCTGCATCCACTGCCCTGATCTTTGCTACAAAGTATCCCACTTCGGCAGAATAGGGGATGCTCTCACTGTTCACTGAGCCATGCTCGGAATAGGGAGCCAAAATGGCGGGACTATTGTCATTCTCATCCAGGATAAAAACGTTTACGGAGACATTGCTGCTGAGCGGAGGAACACCAGAGTCTGTGGCCTGAACTTGAAACTGAAACGTCTTTAACTTCTCATAGTCAAAAGACTGCAAAGCCACTACATCTCCACTGTCGGGGTTAATGTTCATCACTGATGCTATTGGAATACCATTTGCATCTCCCAATAATGCATACATCACTCTTGCATTGTCAATCAGATCCGAGTCTATTGCGGTTATTCTGTGAATACTGGCTCCAACAGGATTGTTTTCTTTCACATAAATATTAATAATAGGTTCAGTGAAACGTGGTGCGTTGTCATTAACATCAGCCACCTGAATGGCAATGATGCTAATGCTAGAAAGAGGAGGGCTGCCCTCATCATTTGCGACAACAGTGACACTGTAAAATGAGTATTCCTCCCTGTCAAGTGGAGCATCCACAACTAGAGAGTAATAGTTTTTATAATTAGATTTGAGCATAAAAGGTGCAGAGCCACTTAGTTTACATTGGGTGTTGCCGTTTTTTCCTTCGTCTTTATCAGTCACCGTCACTAAGGCCACCACGCTTCCAATCTCAGCGTCTTCTTTGACGGGGTTGATGAGTGATGTCACCACAATTTCTGGAGCATTGTCATTCACGTCGAGGACTTCTACAAGTAGCTTTGCATTTGCTCTCCGAGGCAACAAACCTTTATCAGTAGCCTGAACATGAATGTCATACGCACCTTGCGCCTCGTGGTCCAAATGGCCTTTTACAACGATCTCGCCCGTGTCTGCATTTATTAAAAATACATCTGCGGGGTCAAAATTCGCACGTTTAACAAAAGAAAATCGTATCCTCCCATTGTCCCCTTCATCCAAATCTGTAGCACTTAACTGAACAACTAAAGACCCAGGTGGCGCATTCTCTTTCACACGAGCCTTGTACAGCGCTTGACTAAAAGAAGGTGTGTTATCATTAACATCCAACACATTTACATGTAACAATAACGTGCCAGTTTTGGGAGGGTTTCCTCCATCTACGGCTGTCAATGTTAATTTGATCGTTGCTTGTTTTTCTCTATCTAAAGCTTTTAAAAGCACCAACTCGGCGGATACACTTTGCTCTCCACCACCCTGCACAGCTAGAGAAAAATATTCATTTGTGCTCAGCTTGTAAGTCTTGATCGTGTTTACTCCAGTATCAGCGTCAAGCGCGAGTGGAAGTAAGAAATGCTCGCCTGTGGGAGATGTCTCAGACACGTTAATTGAATGCGACTCCTCCACAAAGCGAGGTGCGTTGTCGTTTAAATCATCGATCACCACCTCAATTCGATGCAGCGCCATCGGGTTTCTCAGTATGGCCTCTAAGTTGAGAGTGCATTTGATTGCCTTTGGACACAGCTCCTCGCGGTCTACTCTCTCGGCGACATAAAGCTCCCCCGTTCGAAAATTGGCCTTGAAATATTCCTTACTGTCAGCGGATACGACATTTAAATCCCGAGTTTGCAGGTCCTTCGCGTTGACATTTAAATCCTTCGCAAGGTTGCCCACCACGGTTCCTTTGTCCACCTCTTCGGTTATAGAATAGGAAATCTGAGCAGCGCAGCAGTGCCATAAAACGGCACTGAAGAAGCATCGGAGACCTGACTGTTGCCGTCCAATACCCATTGCTATTTCCACTGATTCCCACCTAAAAAATGGCGTGTTTCATCCACAAAACAACGCGCGGTCGTCCATAATTTCACCCGATATCCTCCTCCGCCGAATATGGAAGTCTTTAGGGCGACGCACACAATGCGATCAGTCTGGTGACGTTACACCGACCCGCGGAGACAAGCGGTTCATACAAAGTGGTGGTCTAAGGCGACCTCAAGCGTTCGAAATTGGTATATACATTGCCGTAAAAAGAGGGGATGTACTGTACACGTACTATTGGCGGGTATGAATTTTCCACAGTATGAAATACTAAGTATCCATTTGCATTCATATCCGTTAAACTGTGCCCGAAACAAAACAAGAGTAATGTTACTTGCTATTTAGAGTTAATTCGTTGCAAAGAAAGAAATGTGATGTTGGAACAGTGAAATAAAAACAGGATGCATTTCAAAAGCAAACCTCTAATAGGCCTAGAGCAGTAGTTCTTGAAAATGCAGATTAATCAGCAGTGTAATCATGCAGGCTAATTTATCAAGATAAACTCAGACAAGCTAGTTTAAATCAGACTAACTTACACCCGTATTCTTTTCTGGCAATGGACACATTGACCTGTACAATATATGATGTGTGAGTAAAACTAAAGAGAATTGAGCTCTTCCAATTCATGAATTTCAAGTTAAAATGGTGAAAATAGATAGATAAGGTAAATAAAATGTTGATTTGAGGAAGGCAAATTCAGAACAAAGTTACTGGTATCCAGCTCCTTGAAGTTCATTTTAATGCTGCAAACTCAAAATGTATGTTTATTATAAGATCAAGTCAATTCCTTTTTTAAGCAACTATGCATATTCTTTGAGAGTAAATTCAATATATTATATTTGACAGTGTGCTGGTCCTAATTGTGGCAAAGCTGTGGATCGGGCATTGTTTTGATGTTTAACACAATAAAACAGAAACATTAATTACATCAGTAACTCAGATAAACACTTTTATACACTTTAGAGCATGTGATACAGTACTGATTTGGGGATCAGTGATGTGGTTTTGAGTGGAAATCATGAACCTTCTGCATTGAGCAATGAAACAACGTTCAGCACCAAGGACAGAGCAAATGGACTAATTTCCATGGTACTGTACTTTATCTTGAGGCCTGTAACCTATCCCAACACGAATTTGGTGTAAAAGGCAGATTAAAATGTGTAATCCACCCTTTGACTGGTCACCAGTCAATCGTGGGATGAAAATCGACCCTGAAGCACCTGAATGGACAGCAGCTATTTGAACCACTACAACTATGGCCAAAAACAGGGCCCTTTTGGTCTCTTGAAACCAGGAATCATCCAAACTGCCATAAACAGTTTTCAAACACGAAATGCCGAGGTAGTTTTGGAGTCATTGCTGATTATTAATCATTCATTCAATTTAAACATGACTGAGTGCAGCTATTTTAAAAAATCATACGAACTGTCAGCCTACCTTCTCAGAATTAGGTAGAGTTTGAGTCCTGGTAAAGGTGTCTCCTCCATTAATACTGATCAGTTCTGCTTCGACAGGTGGAAAGGGCCCAGGGAAAACCACTACGTCACTCTTGAGTGTGTCTGAGCTGAAGCACACGTCGTACTGCTGAGTCGCTTTGGAGTACGACCAGCTCCCGTCAGGGTGGGTGGTGATCATCGGGGCGCTGTACCTGTCGAAGGGTCCGTCTGTCTGTCTGTGACATTTGAAGGCGACTAAAGTGATGAGGCTGAGCAGAAAGATGAGCGACACGGCCACAACGGCGATGAGCAGATACAAGTGCAAGGCGGAGAAGCTCTCCTCCTTGCTGGGAGCATGTCTGAACGGAGTGTGGATGTCAGCTGTGCTTTCGAGCACCACCACGTCAATCGACACAGTCGCTGACAGGGAGGCTTCTCCGTGATCACAGACCGACACCACCAAGGGGTGACTCTTCAGGTCATTGTCACTCATTCGCCTCTTGGTCCGAATCTCCCCGGTGCTGGTTCCGATCCGGAAGAGGTTGTTGTTGTCTTTGGGCTCAGACAGGTGATAGGAGAGCAGCGCATTGTAGCCGGAGTCTGCATCCACTGCCCTGATCTTTGCCACAAAGTATCCCGCTTCGGCAGAATAGGGGATGCTCTCACTGTTCACGGAGCCGTGCTCGGAATAGGGAGCCAAAACGGTGGGACTGTTGTCATTCTCATCCAGGATAAAAACATTGACGGTCACGTTGCTGCTAAGCGGAGGAACACCAGAGTCTGTGGCCTGAACTTTGAACTGAAACGTTTTTAACTTTTCGTAGTCAAAAGATTGCAAACTGACAATGTCTCCACTATCTGAGTTGATACTAAAAAATGATGACATTGAAACAGTCCTTGAATAGTTATCTAACAATGTGTATGAAATTTTCGCATTTGTGTCCAAATCAGGATCATTTGCATTGACAGAACAAAGAGAATATCCAGTTGGACTATTTTCTTTGATATACACATTAATAACAGGTTCCATGAAACGAGGTGCATTATCATTCACATCTGAAACATGAACAACAATGATCCTTTTAGTTGACAGAGGCGGACTTCCTTCATCTGTGGCTATAATGGAGACATTGTAAATAGATGTGTTTTCTCTGTCTAGTGCTCCATCAACTACCAATGAATAATCATTTTTGTAGTTAGATTTCAGCTTAAATGGAACAGATCCAACTACCTTACAACTGGTTACACCGTTATTCCCACTATCCTTGTCATTTACTGTAACCAAAGCAACAACTGTCCCCAGTTCTGCGTTTTCTTTTACTGGCGTCATCAATGACGTCACCGTTATTTCAGGGGCGTTGTCATTCACATCAATTATCTCTATGAGCAATTTAGCATGTCCAATCCGAGGAACAGGACCCTGATCCATCGCTTGAATTCTTACTTCATACGCAGGAGTCTCTTCATAATCCAAACTACCTTTCAAGGTGATTTTCCCCGTTTCTGCATTTAGATTAAAAACACTTGACGGATCGTTGTTGCCTCGTTTAATTAATGAATACACAATCTTACTGTTTATTCCTTCGTCCAAATCAGTTGAATTCAATTTAATCACAAGTGAGCCCTGCGCGGCATCTTCGCTCAGACGCACTTTGTAAAGCGACTTGCTAAACGTGGGAACGTTGTCGTTGACATCGAGCACATTTACGCGTATTTGCAACGAGCCAGATTTAGGAGGTTTACCTCCGTCGACAGCGGTGAGCGTGAGTGTGATGAGAGTTTGTTTCTCTCGATCTAAAGACTTTTGTAGCACCAATTCTGCAGATACGCCGTGGTCTCCCCCGCTCTGCACATCCAGTGTAAAATGTTCATTGTTGCTCAATTTGTAGCTCCTCACCGAATTACTGCCAAAGTCTGCGTCCACGGCCACTGGGAGGAAATACCGCTCTCCTGGTGAAGCTGATTCAAAAATGTCCAAAGCGTACACACTTTCTATAAAAGCAGGTGAATTGTCATTCATGTCCAAAATAGTGATATCAACGCGATGCGCCGTCATTGGACTGTTTAACACAGCTTGTATCCGAAGAGAACATTTCGCCGTATTCGGACAAAGCTCCTCCCTGTCTATTCTTTCCTTTACAAATAAGTTACCGCTCTGCAAATTGACGTTGAAATACTCTTTGCTGTAGCTGGAAACCACACGCAGACCTCTGGTGTCCATCTCGTGCAGGTTGAGGTTTAAATCCTTGGCGATGTTGCCCACCACGAAGCCTTTGTTCGCCTCCTCGGTAATGGAGTAGGACAATTGCGAAGCGGACGAGCCGAAAATACAAAGCAGCAAAGCAAAGTAAATCCAGAAATCGTGTCTTTGTTGATGCATCCTCATCGCCAACGAAGGAAAATGTACAATCAGCCGTCGATTATTTATCCACACGGAGATCACTGAATCGAATGCAGCATTACTATTGCGATGTTGCCGTGCATTCTGCGCATGGACTATCGGCGGATGACGATAGCTTTTTCCTCGAGCGGGGCGGAGTAGAATTATTGAGGAGCCGTCGAATCAACATATCCATATTTACGGTCTCCTGCGACCTCGTGTGGCGAATTTAAGGTATAGGTCTATCATGACTGTCACTGCACAAGCAAAAGACCGATCAACAAAAGAACCTTTTTATTTCGGCCTGGCCCCGAATACCGCTGGAAAACGTTGATTCATATCTTCCACTTAAAATGTATGACAACATTTTCAGAAAATATCAATCAATAGTAGTAATACTAATTTCGACCTACACTGTACATTACATAGTTGCTGGCATAACACAAACAAAAGAGGAAACTCGATATCAACTGTATTATTCATAATACTACAATATTTCATAATGACAATTATAATTCAGAATATTAAGTCACCGATGGTGTGAATGTTCACTCATTTGACCTCCAGACAGGTAGTGCGCAGTGATCACTCCCTGATAGTGTAATAAATGTGACTGACTGTGAATGGTTGTCGAATTCTATTTGTACTATGTGATTGACCATCCTTCAGTCTAAGGGGTTGTACAAAGGCTTGGTAAAGCTTTACCACGAAAGCCAGGATAGGTGCCAGCTCAGGCGCCAGCTCCTATCAGCTCTGAACCACACAAGCAGTATACAGAATGGATGGATGGATAATCAATCTGATCATCAATATGAGGCACCCACAAAAGTGCATCGACATCAAGTCCAGCACCACGGAAAGCGGTATTTGGAGTTGCTTTTGTCACCACTACATGTATAATGAGTGGTTATGTGATGTCAAAAGTGGAAGTTCAGCATGCAGACATGACCATCGATAGCCAGTAGGGAACACACAAGACCTTCATCTTAAAAGTGCACAACCTCGACTTCTTGCAGCACTTCACAAAAAAATGGTTCAGATAGATTATTTCAGTAGACTGCATACATCTACTAAAAAAATCTAGCTAAATTGTAGATTACTCACCATCTATGCAATCTTTACATCTACTTTCAGAATGTACTGTACTGTATCTAAATCCAGATTATGCATTCGAGCAACCACTTGACACAATAAAATTGAGTAAATTCATCACACCATCTTTTTCAATGTACAGTGCAGAATAAAGTGCAATCTACATCAGCAAACATAATGATCACTCCATGTATGAGTGATTTTCATTATTTGCACATAGTGTGCTTTCCATTCAAACAATTATTCATTTGTAGTTCTTACAGACATGTTTGAGTTTAACCTGCAAGATTTATTAATGCATGAAGGAAGGTTAACATGAAAAAAATGTATGTGTATATATTTTTTTCGGCTACACATTGCTTTCTATTGAAAGCCCTTCCATGGTCAAACTAAAGAACAAAACAAATTGTCAGCCTACCTTCTCAGAGGTGGGTAAAGTTTGAGTCTTGGTAAAGGTGTCTCCTCCATTAATACTGATCAGTTCTGCTTCTACAGGCGGAAAAGGCCCAGGGAAAACTACTACATCACTCTTGAGTGTGTCTGAACTGAAGCACACGTCATACTGCTGAGTCGCTTTGGAGTACGACCAGCTCCCGTCAGGGTGGGTGGTGATCATCGGGGCGCTGTACCTGTCGAAGGGTCGGTCTGTCTGTCTGTGGCATTTGAAGGCTACTAATGTGATGAGGCTGAGCAGAAAGATGAGCGACACGGCCACAACGGCGATGAGCAGATACAAGTGCAAGGCGGAGAAGCTCTCCTCCTTGCTGGGCGCATGTCTGAACGGAGTGTGGATGTCAGCTGTGCTTTCAAGCACCACCACATCAATCGACACAGTCGCTGACAGGGAGGCTTCTCCGTGATCACAGACCGACACCACCAAGGGGTGACTTTTCAGGTCATTGTCGCTCATTCGCCTCTTGGTCCGAATCTCCCCGGTGCTGGTTCCGATCCGGAAGAGGTTGTTGTTGCCTTTGGGCTCAGACAGGTGATAGGAGAGCAGCGCATTGTAGCCAGAGTCTGCATCCACTGCCCTGATCTTTGCCACAAAGTATCCCGCTTCGGCAGAATAGGGGATGCTCTCACTGTTCACTGAGCCATGCTCGGAATAGGGAGTCAAAACGGTCGGACTATTGTCATTCTCATCCAGGATAAACACATTGACAGTCACGTTACTGCTGAGCGGAGGAACACCAGAGTCTGTGGCCTGAACTTTGAACTGAAACGTTTTTAACTTTTCGTAGTCAAAAGATTGCAAACTGACAATGTCTCCACTCTCTTGGTTGATGTTAATAAGTGATGAAATTAGAATATTCCTTGGATAACTATCTAACAATGTGTATGACACTTTAGCATTCACATCCAAATCAGGATCAACTGCCTTTATGGAATAAATAGAATATCCAGTTGGAGTATTTTCTTTGACATACACATTAATAACAGGTTCTATAAAATGAGGTGCGTTATCATTAACATCGGAAACATGAATAGTAATTATTCTTCTCGTCGACAGAGGCGGACTTCCTTCATCTGTGGCTATAACGGAGACATTGTAAATAGATGTGTTTTCTCTGTCTAGTGCTCCATCAACTACTAATGAATAATCGTTTTTGTAGTTAGACTTGAGCTTAAAGGGAACAGATCCAACTACCTTACAATTGGTTACACCATTATTTCCACCATCCTTGTCACTTATTGTTACGAACGCAACAATTGTCCCCAATTCTGCATTTTCCTTGACTGGTGTCATTAGTGAAGTAACCATTATTTCAGGGGCGTTGTCGTTCACATCAATTACCTCGATGAGCAGTTTTGCATTTGTGCTCCGAGGAGAAAGGCCTTGATCAGTTGCTTGAATCCTTACTTCATAGGCAGGAGTCTCTTCATAATTTAAAGTACTTTTCAATGTGATTTCTCCCGTTTCTACGTTGAGATTAAAATCATTTGATGGATCATTGTTGCCTCGTTTATTTAAAGAATACACAATCTTACCGTTTATTCCTTCGTCCAAATCAGTTGCATTTAATTTGATCACAAATGAGCCCTGCGCGGTGTTTTCACTCACGCGCACTTTATAAAGCGACTTACTAAAAACAGGTGTGTTATCGTTCGCATCCACGACCACTACTTTAATATGTAACATGCCCGATCTGGTAGGTTTTCCTCCATCTAAAGCAGTAAGAGTAAGTTCATGAATCGGCTCTTTCTCTCGATCTAAAGCTTTGTGCAGCACCAGCTCTGCAGACACGCCGTGTTCTCCGCCACTTTGTACATCCAGAGTAAAATGTTCATTTGGACTTAATATATACGTTTTTACTGAATTGCTTCCTGTATCTGAATCGACTGCTTCTGGGAGAAAATATTTTTCTCCCGGTCCCAGGGATTCAGATATTTTTAAGATGTGTAATTCTTCCTCAAATTTCGGTGAATTGTCGTTCATATCCAAAACATTAACGTCAATGCGGTGCACACTCATCGGGTTGCTCAGCACTGCCTGCATTCTCACAAAGCACTGCGCCGCGCTGGGACAAAGCTCCTCCCGGTCTATTCTGTCGTTAACAAAGAGGCTCCCCGTCCGAAGATCTACCGCAATATATTTCTGACTGTAACTGGAAACAATACGTAGGTCTCTGCTGTGCAATTCTTGCAAATTGAGGTTCAAATCCTTGGCGATATTCCCCACCACTGTGCCTTTGTTCATCTCCTCGGAAATGGAGTAAGAGAATTGTGAAGCAGATTCGTCACAAAAGAAAAGCAAGGCAACGATATAAATCCAAAAATGCTCCTCGGCCCCCATCGTTGTACAAAAAAAAACTGCAATCCAGCTAGTAATGGAAATCCCCCTTTTGCATATCCGACACCAACATAAACCTTCGGCGGTACCAACACTTCTCGCCAACACGCAGCCCGAGTGACTGTCAAAACGGCAGCCAGGGACAATTTTACATCGCCGGAGAGAGGGGCGGTTATGTATTATCATATTTGTGGTCTTAGTGCGACATCGTGTGGTCAATAACTGTTAAAACATTAAAACGTGTC
The DNA here is from genome assembly GCF_025434085.1 of Hippocampus zosterae. Taxonomy (NCBI): domain Eukaryota; kingdom Metazoa; phylum Chordata; class Actinopteri; order Syngnathiformes; family Syngnathidae; genus Hippocampus; species Hippocampus zosterae. The sequence goes on from NC_067451.1 coordinate 20,908,903, forward strand.
ACCATTTTCAACGACCAGTAATGTCCTTTTCAAAACATTCTACACCTCAAATACATGTGTATCATGTTGTTTGGGTTCATGGCGAAAGACCCAGATTTGCAAAATATTGCTATTTAGATAGAACAATGCACTGTGACCAATGTTGTACGATTTGGATTTATTAAATTAAAATACCTTGTAATGTTATGAAGATTGTTAAAATTGTAATATTTAATCATGTAAGTTGCTGATAGTGTAAGTGTATACGCCGTGTGCGAGCAGCATGGGATTGGTGCCCACTCAGTGACGGTGTGAATGTGGGTGTGAATGGTCGTTTGTCTTGAGATGTGCCCTGTGACTAACTGGCGATAAGTTCAGGGTGCAGTCCGCTTTCTGGTCGAAATCAGATGAATTAGGTGCCAGAAACTCCCTTCAAGATAAATGGTGTTGAAAATGGATGGATGGATGGATGGATCTATATATCTACATACAGTGGAAAATCTACTGTCTATCTAGTAACCGTCAGTGTTTAGAGATGATCATTTGTAAACACAACGGTGAACATTGTATTCATTGGGACGTTGAAACATATATTTCTCAAGCTTTAGAAAGACGTGTTTGCTCTTCTTGTTCCATAGAAAGTGTCACACCTCCAGCCTTGGAACAAACAATACATCCATCTGCCCATTCACACAAGGCAGCCATGTGAACAACTACAAATAGCTCATACAAAAAAAAATCACCCACTACAACTAACATATAAAAAAATACATAAAAATATAATAACAATACTGATTATCATGGGCAAGAGTTCCCTTCAATTTTGAAAGAATCCGCTGGACTTCATATTTCGAGCAAGTTGGTGAGTGGATGAAAAATTAATGTTTTTCTATTTAAAAAGATGATATTTGTTGTCTGTGGTACTAGTTTGCAATACCATGCCAGATTTACATAATGACAAAAGAAATGTTGAAAGAATCACAAAACTTAAATCGACCTACATGTTCTCTGAGACATGAACAAAATGTGCCGTGTGCCTCTTGAGTATTCAGTAAAATCTGAAAAAGTGTAAAAAAAAAAGGCATTTAAACAGGGGTGTATTGACTTTTTTATACAAACTGCTTAAATACACAGTATGAGTACATTATAATTTTAGAATCTACAGTTTTAAATGTTCATCCTACCTTCTCAGAATTAGGAAGTGTCTGAGTCCTGGTAAAGGTGTCTCCTCCATTAATACTGATCAGTTCTGCTTCTACAGGCGGGAAAGGCCCAGGGAAAACCACTACGTCACTCTTGAGTGTGTCTGAGCTGAAGCACACGTCGTACTGCTGAGTCGCTTTGGAGTAAGACCAGCTCCCGTCAGGGTGGGTGGTGATCATCGGGGCGCTGTACCTGTCGAAGGGTCCGTCTGTCTGTCTGTGGCATTTGAAGGCTACTAAAGTGATGAGGCTGAGCAGAAAGATGAGCGACACGGCCACAACGGCGATGAGCAGATACAAGTGCAGGGCGGAGAAACTCTCCTCCTTGCTGGGCGCATGTCTGAACGGAGTGTGGATGTCAGCTGTGCTTTCGAGCACCACCACGTCAATCGACACAGTCGCTGACAGGGAGGCTTCTCCGTGATCACAGACCGACACCACCAAGGGGTGACTTTTCAGGTCATTGTCGCTCATTCGCCTCTTGGTCCGAATCTCCCCGGTGCTGGTTCCGATCCGGAAGAGGTTGTTGTTGCCTTTGGGCTCAGACAGGTGATAGGAGAGCAGCGCATTGTAGCCAGAGTCTGCATCCACTGCCCTGATCTTTGCCACAAAGTATCCCGCTTCGGCAGAATAGGGGATGCTCTCACTGTTCACGGAGCCGTGCTCGGAATAGGGAGCCAAAATGGCGGGACTGTTGTCATTCTCATCCAGGATAAAAACGTTTACAGTGACGTTGCTGCTGAGCGGAGGAACACCAGAGTCCGTGGCCTGAGCTTTGAACTGAAACGTCTTTAACTTCTCGTAGTCAAAAGACTGCAAACTGACTATATGACCACTTTCTGAGTTAATGTTTATCACTGAAGCTGTGTGTGTTGTTTTAAAATGACTGTCTATCAAGTGATAAGATGCTTTTCCATTTTCAAGTAAATCAGCATCTGTAGTCATCAAAGTGTGAATAGTTGTTCCAACTGGACTATTCTCCTTCACATACACATTAATTACAGGCTCCATGAATTGAGGTGGATTGTCATTGACATCAGAAACTTCAATCGTGATGACGTATGTCATGGACTGAGATGGAGTTCCTTCATCGGTAGCTGTAAGTGTTACAAGATATTGGGAGGTGGCCTCTCTATCAAGTGGCCCGTCAACCAACAATGAGTAGTAATTTTTATAATTGAACTTCAATATGAATGGCACAGATCCAACAATTTTACACTCCGTTTGTCCATTTTTACCCCCGTCCTTATCAGTGACCATCACCATGGCAACGGCAGTGCCGACCTCAGCACCCTCTTTCACGGGACTCATGAGAGATGACACAGTGATCTCCGGTGCATTGTCATTCACGTCAATGACTTCCACTAAAACTTTGCTGTGCGCCAAGCGAGGAGGAACGCCTTTGTCCCGCACTTGAACACGAATCTCATACGCTTGAGTTACCTCATAATCAATATCACCTTTAACGGTGATTTCTCCTGTATTTTCATTCAGTGCAAACACGTCATCAGGGTTAAAACGCCCCGTCTCAGCAAAAGAATACGTGAGCTGCCCATTAACGCCATCGTCTAAATCAGTAGCAGACAGTCTTAACAACGCGGTGCCAATATCTGCATTTTCAACAACTTGGACCTTGTAAAGCGATTTGCTAAACAAGGGCGAATTGTCGTTGACATCAAGGACATTTATTTTTATTTGTGTGGTCCCTGATTTGGTAGGTCTTCCTCCATCGACTGCAATAAGCGTGAGGTCAACGACATCCTGCGTTTCTCTATCTAAAGCTTTCTGTAGTAATAATTCGGCAGAGACGCTGTCCCCGTTGTTTTGCACGTCTAAAACAAAGTATTGATTCGGGTGTAATTTGTAAGTCTTCACTGAGTTTGCGCCTACGTCTGCGTCATGTGCTCGTGGAAGCGGGTGTTTTTCCCCGAGAAAATAATTTTCAGACATGTCTATTGTCATGATGTCTTGATTAAAAACCGGAGCGTTGTCATTAATATCATTAATAACAACCTCAATTTGGTGGAGCCTGCGAGGGTTACTTAACGCAGCTTCTAAATTTAAAGAACATTTCACCACATTCGGACACAGCTCCTCTCTGTCTATTCTCTCGCTAACATACAATATTCCTGATTCCAAATTCACGTCAAAATGCTGCTTTTTCGTCGCGGAGTTTATCCGCAGACCCGTGGACAGGAGTTGTTGCACACTGAGGTTTAAATCCTTTGCGAGATTTCCCACCGCGGTCCCTTTGTCTACCTCCTCCGAGATGGAATAGGATATTTGAGCAGTCGTCCAGCCGCACAGACAAAGCAGAGAGAAAAACAGCCCCCCAATGGTAACCCATTGGTCCCGAGAAGCCATTCCCGCTCAAATTGACATCAATCCCGTTTTGCCTTTGGTATATCCACAGGGAACGGAAAAATATATATAAAAAAAGCACAAATGTATATCCGTGCATGTAGCTTTTGCCGCTCACGTTCCCCGAGTGTGACTCGTTGCAACTGTGTTGATTCGACGATGAACACTCCCCATTTGTGACGTTTTTCTTCCAGCCTTTGTGCGCACCAGGCGCATTTTTAGCACGGTCTTGTGCGTCACCTTGCGACGGTTGTGGTGAAATGCAGCTTAAAGTCAAAAGAAGATTTAAACGTGTTTTTCATTTGCATACGATTTAAGGAATTGGAAGACTAGCTTTGTACTGTAAAATGTCGCATAATATTGGATAGCAGAGTTTTATGTATTGTCTCTATTCTGAAATGCATCTCTCATGGACAGGACTCGAGTATCATGCGCTTCAGTACCACGGAGAGCGACCCAACTTTTTATTTTTTAAAGCGGAGTTTTTTTTCGAGCAAAACATATGCTCAGACATCAGCACTTCGTTCTCGACGATATTATAACCAGTTGATGTGAATTGCAATTTCACAAACGAGTATCACCGAAAATGCATCCTACTGTCATATGTTATATTGTAGGTGTCCAAACGCAAATCGAAGCTTGTTAACAGTGAAACTATAAATAAATGAACCAGTTGAACATATCATTCATGTCATCTTAACCTATACTGGATTCGTACTGGGTACAAGTATTTAACATTTATATAAATACATTTAGAGCTCCCCAAAATGTCACGCATCCTTATATCCGTGAACTCTTGCAGGCCCCTGGTATCCTTCAACCCACACTTCCTGCTCAACAACGAGTAAGAATCTTGATGATCTAAAACGTTTCAACTTCCAAACTCCATCCCACACAAGATCTGGAACATTGCATGTCTGCCTTCAAAACACCTCTTTTTTAAATGAAAAAAAGTCTTTAAAGTACATTACAATATAGCAACTGAACAAACATTGGTCATGGAAATGTTTCCAAGTAATATGCATTATTCTCTTCAGCATTTCTTATGGTACCATATTTCGTATATTTTGATTTTATTTTATTGTTTTTAAAAGGCCCCACTAATTAATTGGTATTGTACTGTACACGTGACAAAACACAGCTACAATATTTGACTTGATTACTGTGTGACTATCCATGTTACAATGACGATTTGATATCATGAAAATTTCTTACCTTGTCAGTGTTAGGTAAAGTTTGAGTCCTGGTAAAGGTGTCACCTCCATTAATACTGATCAGTTCTGCTTCTACAGGCGGAAAGGGCCCAGGGAAAACCACTACGTCACTCTTGAGTGTGTCTGAGCTGAAGCACACGTCGTACTGCTGAGTCGCTTTGGAGTAAGACCAGCTCCCGTCAGGGTGGGTGGTGATCATCGGGGCGCTGTACCTGTCGAAGGGTCCGTCTGTCTGTCTGTGGCATTTGAAGGCGACTAAACTGATGAGGCTGAGCAGAAAGATGAGCGACACGGCCACAACAGCGATGAGCAAATACAAGTGCAAGGCGGAGAAGCTCTCCTCCTTGCTGGGCGGATGTCTGAACGGAGTGTGGTTGTCAGCTGTGCTTTCAAGCACCACCACATCAATCGACACAGTCGCTGACAGGGAGGCTTCTCCGTGATCACAGACCGACACCACCAAGGGGTGACTTTTCAGGTCATTGTCGCTCATTCGCCTCTTGGTCCGAATCTCCCCGGTGCTGGTTCCGATCCGGAAGAGGTTGTTGTTGCCTTTGGGCTCAGACAGGTGATAGGAGAGCAGCGCATTGTAGCCGGAGTCTGCATCCACTGCCCTGATCTTTGCCACAAAGTATCCCGCTTCGGCAGAATAGGGGATGCTCTCACTGTTCACGGAGCCATGCTCGGAATAGGGAGCCAAAATGGCGGGACTGTTGTCATTCTCATCCAGAATAAAAACGTTTACAGTGACGTTGCTGCTGAGCGGAGGAACACCAGAGTCTGTGGCCTGAACTTGAAACTGAAACATTTTTACCCTCTCATAGTCAAAAGACTGAAGAGCAACGATATCTCCGCTTTCCGAGTTAATATTCACTGTAGTGAGTAGCATTGAGTCCATGCTACTTTTCAAAAATGAGTACGTCACATGCCCATTTTGTTCAATGTCATCATCCAGTGCAGTCACTCTATGTATTACTGCTCCTGGTGGACTATTTTCTTTGATATAAACATTAATGAGGGGCTCTGAGAAGTGAGGCGTGTTGTCATTAACATCTGAGATGCGCACATTAACAATACTGGTGCTGGACAGAGGTGGAATGCCTTCATCGGTTGCAATAATGCTGATATTGTAAACAGGTATGGTCTCCCTGTCGAGAGGACCATCAACAACCAAAGAATAATAATTCTTATAATTTGACTCAAGTTTAAAAGGCACATCATTATTAATTTTGCAGTGGACCAAACCATTTTTACCTCCATCTTGGTCCAGCACAGAGACAAGTGCAATGGCAGTGCCCATCGTTGCATCTTCTTTCAGTGTGGTGAATAAAGATGTAAATGAAATTTCAGGGGCATTGTCATTGATGTCTAAAACCTCAATCAATAACTTGGTGTGCGAAGTTCTTGCCCCATCACTAGCTTGTACTCTAACCTCAAAATTGCCCCTCTCTTCAAAATCTAAATTCTGTATGTTGGTAACAGTCCCACTTGTTTTGTCTATAGCAAACAAATCACTCTGCTTCCCTCGACCCACTTCACTGAAAGAATAGAAAACGAGTCCGTTTTCACCTGCATCTAAATCAGTAGCATTTAATGTTATTATTGGGGTGCCAATGCTAATGTTCTCATGGACACTTGCTTTGTACAGACTTTGACTAAAAACAGGAGCATTATCATTAATGTCCAGTACATTCACAACAATAATCATTGTGCCTGATTTCGGTGGTGTTCCTCCATCTACTGCAGTCAATGTGAGTGTGATCACAGCTTGTTTTTCTCGGTCCAAAAGCTTTTTAAGCACCAATTCCGGCGTCACATTTTCTCCTTTGGGTGACTCAAGAGAGAAATGTTCATTTGGACCGAGCTTGTATGAATGTATTGCATTTTTGCCAACGTCTGCGTCATGAGCTGCGCGCAGAGGAAACTTTGTGCGCAGCTCTGTGTTTTCTGTAATATTTAACACTTGTGATTTACTCAAGAATGATGGATAATTGTCGTTTACATCCAAGACAATAATTTCAAAATGGTACAGTTTTAATGGATTGCTAATGACGGCTTCTACACTGAGTGAACATTTTGCTTCACCTTGGCACAGTTCCTCTCGATCAATTCTTTCTTTCACATAGAGGACACCAGTCTTCAGGTTTACCTCAAAGTATTTCCTCTTGCTTCCCGCAACGATCTGAAACATGCGAGACTCCAAATCCCGCAGGTTTAGGTTTAAATCATTCGCAATATTTCCCACAAAGGTCCCAACATTCACCTCCTCCGCCACCGAGTAAGAGAGCTGGCCACACACGGATTCCCAGTAACACTCCAGCAGCAAGAAGAACAAATGCATCCGCACAGAGGTCCACTTGCTCGATGGACACATCTTTCCATGCATGCGAATACGGCATAAAGGTAGAAACTGTGCAAAAAATACTCTCCGCTTGCTATGAAGGAAAATTTTGAACAAACCGATTTAATTCTTCCGTACAACCATCTCCGTCGCATTAGTCTCTTCCACCTACTGAGAGTCTTTGTTCGAATGACGAAAAGCATCACGTACATTTGGGAGGAGCCCCGCGCACGCGGATGACGGGGCTTCAATGTCATGGTCCATTGTGCTCTCTAGTGGACGTTTGTTTGAACTACAACTAAAATCACAACACAGCTCCAAATATATCGCCAAAAGTACGTCTATTGCATAAACTATTAAATGAATAAATAAATAAATAACGTTTTAAAACAGAACCGTTTGACTGCAGAAAATGATGTGATTTTCATAAATGTCACTTTAACAGTTCTATACCTGATAGAATATTGTTAACATGACATCACTGATGTCATGATTTAGAACTGATATATAAATCGCTGAGATAATATCACTTTCTTCAAGATAAACAAACAATAAATGCTAGCATGTTTCCACAAGAATATTCCCTCAAACCACCCTGTCCACCACCATGTATCTGTCGAGTCGGTAACGTTATAAATTATACATTTGAATGGACCTTCTGATTGAATGTATTCATATATGATTCTGACAAAACGCAGATTCAAAAACTCTCATGAAATGTATTCAGAACCACACATACCGCATCTCACAAGAGCAGACTCTCAGAAGCGATTACAGAAGAAAACCTGAGCACTATAATATTACATCGCCTGTATTTAAATAAGTGCGAACTCTGACATGGGACAGTGATAATGGATAAAATCAACCCCCTTTGCTCATGTTCAACACATTTGATTGCCAACATCTCTATATTGTTAAATTTATCTTCTGAGGGAGACACAATATATACGTACAGCATACAGAAAGTAAATCCATTATTGTTCTTTGCTTGAGACGTCAATTTCATTTTAAAACAAGGGACTCTTACGGAAGTGTGGAGCTGCCAATGTGGAGGAAAAATATTGGGACGAGCAAAAATATTCAAACATACTTGCGAGTACGTATACGTTCGAATGTACTCGCAAATATACGTTCATCCATTTTCAGGCAAAATATGACAAACGTAGCGTTTTCCTATAATGCCACAAGGTATTGATGTGAGCATGGTCGAGTAAAAAAACAATTAATTTTACCAGTACATTAAAAAAATAAAAAGTAAATACTGTTTATTCCTATGTCTATGATTTTATTATGTCTGTAGTAAATTATTTACCTTCAGCGTTTTTGTTTTTTTTCCCATCATGCCACGCACTATTGACTTCTGCTTGCGCAAACCCTGTGGCATCATGGGAAAAAAACTCACTTAAAACGTTTCTAATCATATCAATTCCAAAATGGTCGAAAATTAAGCAAGTCAACATTGTTTATTCTTAATTGTATGGTTTTACTATGGCTGCAATGCAGGATATACATTGAGCATTTATCCCATAATGTATGCGCAAGACAATACCCCATAATGGCATTATGGTAAAATGCTATGCTTGTAGCATTAAGCCCACAAGTAAGTTTGAACGTATTTACAAGTGCGTTTGAATGTACTGTACTTGTACGCTAAAGACAAAGAGACCAAAACTTAAAGTGGGTCATATTTCTTGAGCTATTGTCTTCTTAGTGCATAATATAGCGACATCCAACACCGCAGTTCAGAAGTTACAAAGATATGAGAAACCTACCTTCTCAGAGTTAGGAAGGGTCTGAGTCCTGGTAAAGGTGTCGCCTCCATTAATACTGATCAGTTCTGCTTCTACAGGCGGAAAAGGCCCAGGGAAAAACACTACGTCACTCTTGAGTGTGTCTGAGCTGAAGCACACGTCGTACTGCTGAGTCGCTTTGGAGTAAGACCAGCTCCCGTCAGGGTGGGTGGTGATCATCGGGGCGCTGTATCTATCGAAGTGTCCGTCTGTCTGTCTGTGGCATTTGAAGGCGACTAAAGTGATGAGGCTGAGCAGAAAGATGAGCGACACGGCCACAACGGCGATGAGCAGATACAAGTGCAAGGCGGAGAAGGTCTCCTCCTTGCTGGGCGCATGTCTGAACGGAGTGTGGATGTCAGCTGTGCTTTCGAGCACCACCACGTCAATCGACACAGTCGCTGACAGGGAGGCTTCTCCGTGATCACAGACCGACACCACCAAGGGGTGACTCTTGAGGTCATTGTCACTCATTCGCCTCTTGGTCCGAATCTCCCCGGTGCTGGTTCCGATCCGGAAGAGGTTGTTGTTGCCTTTGGGCTCAGACAGGTGATAGGAGAGCAGCGCATTGTAGCCAGAGTCTGCATCCACTGCCCTGATCTTTGCTACAAAGTATCCCGCTTCGGCAGAATAGGGGATGCTCTCACTGTTCACTGAGCCATGCTCGGAATAGGGAGCCAAAATGGCGGGACTATTGTCATTCTCATCCAGGATAAAAACGTTTACGGAGACATTGCTGCTGAGCGGAGGAACACCAGAGTCTGTGGCCTGAACTTGAAACTGAAACATTTTTACCCTCTCATAGTCAAAAGACTGAAGAGCAACGATATCTCCGCTTTCCGAGTTAATATTCACTGTAGTGAGTAGCATTGAGTCCATGCTACTTTTCAAAAATGAGTACGTCACATGCCCATTTTGTTCAATGTCATCATCCAGTGCAGTCACTCTATGTATTACTGCTCCTGGTGGACTATTTTCTTTGATATAAACATTAACGAGGGGCTCTGAGAAGTGAGGCTTGTTGTCATTAACATCTGAGATGCGCACATTAACAATACTGGTGCTGGACAAAGGTGGAATGCCTTCATCGGTTGCAGTGATGCTGATATTGTACATTGGGGTGCTCTCTCTGTCAAGAGGACCACCAACAACCAAAGAATAGGAGTTCTTATAATTCGGTTCAAGTTGGAAAGGCACATTACTATTTATTGTACAGTGCACCAAGCCATTTTTACCTCCGTCTTTGTCCAACACGGAGACAATCGCAATAGCAGTGCCAATGGTTGCATCTTCTTTCACTGTATTCAATAATGCTGTCACTGAAATTTCAGGCTCATTGTCATTGACATCCAAAACTTCAATCAACAATTTGGCATGAGAGGTTAAGGGAGAAGCCCCTCCATCACTGGCTCGTATTCGGAGTTCAAATGCAGTTGCTTTTTCAAAGTCAATGTTTTCCTTATTTGTTACTGTTCCTGTTTTTTCATCAATCGAGAACATATTTGTTTGTTTCTGTCTTCCTCCAGTATTGAAAGAATAGAACACTTGTCCATTTTGTCCCGCATCTAAATCAGTCGCATTTAAGGTTATTATTGATGTGCCAATCTCGATATTCTCATACACGCTCGCTTTATAGAGCGTTTGACTGAACACAGGGGCATTGTCGTTGTTATCTAGCACATTCACAACAATCGTCATTGTGCCCGATTTCGCTGGTGTTCCTCCATCAATAGCAGTCAATGTGAGTGTGATCACAGCCTGTTCTTCTCGGTCTAAAAGCCTCTGAAGCACTAATTCTGGGGTCGCACTTTCACCTCTTTGTACCTCAAGAGAGAAGTGTTCATTTTGGCTGAGCTTGTATGAATTTACAGTGTTTTTACCAACGTCTGCATCATGAGCTGGGTGGAGAGGAAATTTTGATCCTACTGCTGTTGTCTCACTTATGTTCAGTTCCTCTTTATGACTAGAAAATAATGGGTAATTGTCATTGACATCGAGTATTATTATTTCTACCCGGTACAATTTCAATGGATTATTAATGACTGCCTCTACATTGAGTGAACATTTGGCTTCATCTCCACACAGTTCCTCTCGATCTATTCTCTCATTCACATAGAGGACACCAGTCTTCAGGTTTACCTCAAAGTATTTTCTCTTGTTTCCCGCAACGATCTGAAACATGCGGGACTCCAAATCCTGCACGTTTAGGCTCAAATCCTTCGCAATATTTCCCACAACGGTCCCAACATTCACCTCCTCCGCTACCGAATAAGAGAGCTGGCCGCACACGGCTTCCCAGTAACACTCCAGCAGCAGGAAGAGCAAATATATCCGCCCAGGGCTCCATCTGCTCAACGTGCGCATCATTCCATACATTTACATAAAGCAGAAGGTAAAAATGGTGCAAAAACTGTCAGCTTCTCCACCCGATAAGAAGAATAAATGTGAACAAACTGCAAATTCTTTTGGGAAACGATCCCTGTCGCATCGGCCCATATCACTGTCTGAGTTTCTTTGTTCTATTGACGAAATCATCAGGCACATTTGGGAGGAGCCCAGCCCTGTGACGGAGTGAGCTCAAATGCCACGGTCCACGGTGTCCTCTAGTGGACATTTCGGAGAACTACAATCAATGTCACTCAGCATGAAGACCGGTATCAATTAAGTGCAGAACAAATATTTAACATTTCATAAAAACGGAAAGTACACCGTTTTTAAAAAAAATATGATTTTCAATCATGTCCGTTGTATCCAGATACAAACAATGTCATGATCCAGAAACAACCAGATAAGTCGCTGACATGTTCTCTTTAAAACAAACAATAACAATAGCAGTCGTTTTCCACAGTAACCTCCACGCCCACTACATCTGTGATGGAGGTGTAACGCTACAATAATGAAAGCAAACGAAGATATGACATGTGAATGGACACATTCGAGAAGCCGTTAATCATTTCAATCATATTACGTTAAGACAACTCGTTCATTCAGTACGGCCGAAAAAATTGTCCAGGACCACGGACAGCGTCTTAAAAAACACGACATCAGAACTCATTATAAGAAAAATAACAACCCAACAAAAAACTTGACTACGATCCAGGGTATGTAAACACGTGAAGTAAAATTGCAGCTCAAATGCCCCTGCCTCTATTACTGAACATCTCACTATTCTATTTACAATGTCACTGTAACACAACAAACATATATCTTACAGTATATTGAAAGTAAACTACGCCACTCTTTTTCAAAGCATGGGACACCTTTATAAAAAAAAGTATGAAATTCTATGAAACTATCATTAACACGTCATAAGTGGAAGTTCCAGCAAGTTAAGTCCGATGGTTGCATCAAATCAAGCTTCTGAAATTGTTTTTGCACACAAAACAATTAGCATAAAATTAGCAACACTTCATAACAACATTTTCTCCTCTTGAAGTTATTATATGGATGTGTAGTTCAATGGAGACTACAGCTTCGTGTCTGCTTTCAAAACTTAGCTTGTAGCAGACGTGTGCACATTTTCAGCATGACGTCTCTGATCCACTGGTGAAAGGACACTCTGATCCTCTCCTCTTTCATCTATAGATGCTGAACAATAACTGAACAACGTGTATGCAGAAAATTGGTGAAGATTGCACGACTGTCTGTGTCCTATGTGTTGTGTTGTGTTATTTTTGGTATTTTGACTTCAAAATGGCGCAGCGAGAGTGGCAGCCTTTCCAGCAGTTCCTATATTTTATTGTTCTACTTCTTCCTTTCATAACTTTGCTGCTGTGAATTTGGAATTTCTCCATTGCGAGACTAATAAAGGTTTTCTTATCTTATCTTAGAGCTATCTCAACAGTATATTTGAGTGAACGTACTTCTGAAGCTTTAATCTATATATACAGTATATATATATATATATATATATATATATATATATATATATATATATATATATATATATATATATATATATAGGTCTCGCAATGTTGGACAGCAGTGATAGTGATTCGGTAAAAAGGAATAAATAAATAACATCTGGAGATGACTATGTGTGTGACGTTTTACATTTTAACAAGTACAAACATTTTAAGAAAGAGCGACACCCCTTTTGGTTGTTGACAGATTCAAATGTTAAATCCTCATCATTACTCTTCCCATGTCAATGTTACATAACACAAATGTACAACAAAACATAATTAAACCACTTCTTTGTTCTTCCTCACCACAGACAATGTTGCAGAAAGGCCAATGTGTTGTTTTCACTACAAATATGTAGCAGTCACAGGTGCGAGTGATAGTAAACCAGCTTGACTAAAAACAAGTAAATACTTACAAGTTAAGGTGTTTTTACTGCTAATACGTACATTTCGAAACGGCATTTTGTGCTTCATAGTAGTCGTGCTATTGGCTACATTCAAATGCCTAAAACATCAACATCATCTGGTCAGACAAAAAAAAACCCCAAAGAATTTAATCCTACCTTCTCAGTAGTGGGTAAAGTTTGAGTCCTGGTAAAGGTGTCTCCTCCATTAATACTGATCAGTTCTGCTTCTACAGGCGGAAAAGGCCCAGGGAAAACCACTACGTCACTCTTGAGTGTGTCTGAGCTGAAGCACACGTCGTACTGCTGAGTCGCTTTGGAGTAAGACCAGCTCCCGTCAGGGTGGGTGGTGATCATTGGGGCGCTGTATCTATCGAAGGGTCCGTCTGTCTGTCTGTGGCATTTGAAGGCGACTAAAGTGATGAGGCTGAGCAGAAAGATGAGCGACACGGCCACAACAGCGATGAGCAAATACAAGTGCAAGGCGGAGAAGCTCTCCTCCTTGCTGGGCGGATGTCTGAACGGAGTGTGGTTGTCAGCTGTGCTTTCAAGCACCACCACATCAATCGACACAGTCGCTGACAGGGAGGCTTCTCCGTGATCACAGACCGACACCACCAAGGGGTGACTTTTCAGGTCATTGTCGCTCATTCGCCTCTTGGTCCGAATCTCCCCGGTGCTGGTTCCGATCCGGAAGAGGTTGTTGTTGCCTTTGGGCTCAGACAGGTGATAGGAGAGCAGCGCATTGTAGCCGGAGTCTGCATCCACTGCCCTGATCTTTGCCACAAAGTATCCCGCTTCGGCAGAATAGGGGATGCTCTCACTGTTCACTGAGCCGTGCTCGGAATAGGGAGCCAAAACGGTGGGACTGTTGTCATTCTCATCCAGGATAAAAATGTTTACGGTGACGTTGCTGCTGAGCGGAGGAACACCAGAGTCTGTGGCCTGAACTTTGAACTGAAACGTTTTTAACTTCTCATAGTCAAAAGATTGCAAACTCATGATGTCTCCACTCTCTGAGTTGATATTTATCATTGTACTGACTGGCAGTGAGTCTGTACTACTTTGTAAAAAAGAGTACGTCACATGCCCATTTTGTTCAATGTCATCATCCAGTGCAGTCACTCTATGTATTACTGCTCCTGGTGGACTATTTTCTTTGATATAAACATTAACGAGGGGCTCTGAGAAGTGAGGCTTGTTGTCATTAACATCTGAGATGCGCACATTAACAATACTGGTGCTGGACAAAGGTGGAATGCCTTCATCGGTTGCAGTGATGCTGATATTGTACATTGAGATGTTCTCTCTGTCAAGAGGACCACCAACAACCAAAGAATAGGAGTTCTTATAATTCGGTTCAAGTTGGAAAGGCACATTACTATTTATTGTACAGTGCACCAAGCCATTTTTACCTCCGTCTTTGTCCAACACGGAGACAATCGCAATAGCTGTGCCAATGGTTGCATCTTCTTTCACTGTATTCAATAATGCTGTCACTGAAATTTCAGGCTCATTGTCATTGACATCCAAAACTTCAATCAACAATTTGGCATGAGAGGTTAAAGGAGAAACCCCTCCATCACTGGCTCGTATTCGGAGCTCAAATGCATTTGTTTGTTCAAAATCGATAATTTTCCTGTTTGTTACGATTCCAATTTTTTCATCAATGGAGAACACATTTGTTTCTTCCTCTCTACCTCCTGCATTGAAAGAATAGAACACCTTTCCATTTTGTCCTGCATCTAAATCAGTCGCATTTAAGGTTATTATTGATGTGCCAATCTCGATATTCTCATACACGCTCGCTTTATAGAGCGTTTGACTGAACACAGGGGCATTGTCGTTGTTATCTAGTACATTGACAACAATCGTCATTGTACTTGATTTCGGTGGTGTTCCTCCATCAATAGCAGTCAATGTGAGTGTGATCACAGCCTGTTCTTCTCGGTCTAAAAGCCTCTGAAGCACTAATTCTGGAGTCACACTTTCTCCTTGTTGTCGTTCAAGTGAAAAGTGTTCATTTTGGCTGAGCTTGTATGAATTTACAGTGTTTTTACCAACGTCTGCATCATGAGCTGGGTGGAGAGGAAATTTTGATCCTACTGCTGTTGTCTCACTTATGTTCAGTTCCTCTTTGTGGCGAGAAAATAATGGGTAATTGTCATTTACGTCTAATATTGTAATTTCAATTCGGTACAATTTCAATGGATTATTAATCACAGCTTCTACACCGAGTGAACACTTGCCTTGGTTTCTGCAGAGTTCTTCTCGATCTATTCTCTCATTCACATACAAAACGCCACTGTGTAGGTTTACCTCAAAGTATTTCCTTTTGTTTCCCACAACGATCTGAAACATGCGGGACTCCAAATCTTGCACGTTAAGGTTTAAATCCTTCGCAATATTTCCCACAACGGTCCCAACATTCACCTCCTCCGCCACAGAGTAAGAGAGTTGGCCGCACACGGCTTCCCAATAATACTCCAGCAGCATGAAGAGCAAATACGTCCGCACAGAGCTGCATCTGATCGACGCACGCATCATTCCATCCATGCGCTTTCGGCATAAAGGTAGAAATGTGGCAAAAACGTACTTGCTATGAAAGTATAATCGAAAAATTGAATTAATTCTTCCGAGTAACACCCCTGTTGTGACAGTCTCTTTCACCGTCTCAGCTTCTTTGTTCCAATGACGAATAACAGCACATATTTGGGAGGAGCCCGGCGCCGCAGATGAGGATTCATTCGTGTCATGGTCCACTGGGCCCTCTAGTGGAGGGTTGTATAAATTACAACCAGTATCACACAATATTGATGCAAATTTGATCGCTCACAGTCGCCACTAAACCCATGACATAAAACTATAAAATCTTATTTTAAAAATGCAGTTTGACTCCAGGGTGTGGTATGTTATCTTCATACATGTCACCTTAATCTGGAAATATACCTCAACTGAATGGTTGACATATCAATGCCGTAACGATTCAGAACCAACCGGTTCGTTGCTCGTATATTACTTTTTTCAGGATGAACAAAAATTACAGATTTTTTTTCACAAGAATATCCCCACAACCCCCTCCAACTCCACTGTAACTGTGATTCAGTGAATAGTGAAGGTTACAAATTATAAATTCAAATTGAATGGATATATTCCTGAATTACTATTTAATTCTGACAAAATGCTAATTTCATATACAACCATGTGTTCATCACTATGGACAATGCATCTCACAATACTGAGAACAGCTGTTGCAAAACAAACATACACTGTAACATTTTCACCTGTATTTCAGTAAGTGCAAATCTGTGACGTGTTGTTGGATCAAATGAAACCCACTCTAGTGCTCAACAGACTCTCCTTTTCACTTTTCAATGCCTGAACGTCACTATATTGTTACTTTTACTTTAACTTATCACCGATGCACAAATTACAGCATGCTGAAAGTAAACCACCATACACCTTTTTTGAGACATTCTTTCATAACAACTATATGAACTCAAAATATGAAACTTTTCGGACATTACAATTGCTTTTTGTTACAATCCCTCTAGATTTCAATGACTGTATCATTATACTACAGGTGTATTTACTCCTGACAAGATGCTTATGAAAGACCATCATAACTTGATCGTTTCTGCATGAGTGCATAATATAGCAACATACAACCAAGCAGTCTGAAAAGGAATGCATAGCCTACCTTCTCAGAGTTAGGAAGGGTCTGAGTCCTGGTAAAAGTGTCGCCTCCATTAATACTGATCAGTTCTGCTTCCACAGGCGGAAAGGGCCCAGGGAAAACCACCACGTCACTCTTGAGTGTGTCTGAGCTGAAGCACACGTCGTACTGCTGAGTCGCTTTGGAGTAAGACCAGCTCCCGTCAGGGTGGGTGGTGATCATCGGGGCGCTGTACCTGTCGAAGGGTCCGTCTGTCTGTCTGTGGCATTTGAAGGCTACTAAAGTGATGAGGCTGAGCAGAAAGATGAGCGACACGGCCACAACGGCGATGAGCAGATACAAGTGCAAGGCGGAGAAGGTCTCCTCCTTGCTGGGCGCATGTCTGAACGGAGTGTGGATGTCAGCTGTGCTTTCAAGCACCACCACATCAATCGACACAGTCGCTGACAGGGAGGCTTCTCCATTGTCACAGACCGACACCACCAAGGGGTGACTTTTCAGGTCATTGTCACTCATTCGCCTCTTGGTCCGAATCTCCCCGGTGCTGGTTCCGATCCGGAAGAGGTTGTTGTTGCCTTTGGGCTCAGACAGGTGATAGGAGAGCAGTGCATTGTATCCAGAGTCTGCATCCACTGCCCTGATCTTTGCCACAAAGTATCCCGCTTCGGCAGAATAGGGGATGCTCTCACTGTTCACTGAGCCGTGCTCGGAATAGGGAGCCAAAACGGTGGGACTGTTGTCATTCTCATCCAGGATAAAAATGTTTACGGTGACGTTGCTGCTGAGCGGAGGAACACCAGAGTCTGTGGCCTGAACTTGAAACTGAAACGTCTTTAACTTCTCATAGTCAAAAGATTGCAAACTCATGATGTCTCCACTCTCTGAGTTGATATTTATCATCGTAGTTAGCGGCATGGCATAAGTGCTGCTTTGCACAAGTGAGTATGTCACTTTTCTATTTTCATCAGCGTCAAAATCTACTGCAGTCACTCCATGAATTATTGCTCCTGTTTGACTATTTTCCTTGATGTAAACATTAACGAGGGGTTCTGAGAAGTGAGGCGCATTGTCATTTACATCAGAAATGTGAACATAAACTACACTGGTGCTGGAAAGAGGTGGAATTCCCTTATCTTTGGCAACGATGGTAATGTTGTAGAGCGGCACGCTCTCTCTGTCTAGCGGTTCATCAACAAGCAGAGAATAATAGTTTTTGTAATTTTCTTCGAGTTTAAATGGAACTTCATTTTGAATTTGTACAGTCACATGACCGTTTTCACCACCGTCTTTATCAAAAAGCGACACCAGCGCGACTGCAGTGCCCACGGCGGCATCCTCTGGCATGGCATTGTGCAGTGATGTCACCGTGACCTCCGGAGCGTTGTCATTAACATCCAAAACCTCAACCAGCACTTTGCAATGAGCAGACATAGGGGGGGTGCCTTGATCAGTAGCCTCCACCCTTATCTCGTATGCTCTTTTTTCCTCATAATCAATGTGACCTTTCACCTTCACTACACCTGTTTGAGCTTCAATTTCAAAGACATCCAGCACATGATCTTGATCTTTGCTTCTTAACGAATACAAAATCTCGCTGTTCGACCCCTCATCAGCGTCAGTTGCATTCAATGTCATGATTTGCGTGCCTAATGCTGCATTTTCTATCAGTGTTGTCTTGTACAGAGATTCACTAAATGTCGGGATATTGTCATTGATGTCTAAAACGTTTATTACAAGTTGAGAGGTTCCTGATTTTGGTGGGCTCCCCCCATCTACAGCAGTCAGTGTCATGGTGATGAGAGGCTGCTTCTCTCGATCCAAAGCTTTCTTCAGCACCAGCTCAGCAGACACGCCGCCGCCTGCTTTATGCACCGCTATTGAAAAATGCTCATTTGGACTTAATCTATATGTGCTGATGCTGTTTTTACCAACATCTGCATCACTGGCTTCAGACAATGCAAATTTCACGCCAGGCAATGTGCTCTCTGCGATATATAAATTCTGCATCTTCGTGGTGAACAAAGGGGCATTATCATTCACATCTAAAATGTCAACATCTACACGATACAGTTTTAAAGGGTTGGTAATTACAGCCTCCACACTGATGGAGCATTTCACTTCTTCTGAACAGAGCTGCTCTCGGTCTATTCTTTCATTTACATAAAGAGCTCCAGTCTTTAGATTTACCTCAAGGAATTTCTTCTTTGTGGTGGCAACAATCTGAAACAAACGAGATTCTAGGTCGTGCACGTTTAAATGTACATCCTTGGCGATGTTTCCAACGAGAGTGCCGGGGTTTAACTCCTCCGAGATGGAATAAGAAAGCTGTCCAGACGCTGTTTCCCAATAACACTCCAGTAGAACAAGCCCCAAATAGATCCCAAAGCAGCTCCATCTGCAAGGCATGCTTATTTCCAATATGAGCAAAGCATGAATTAAGAATAATTCCTTATTTTAGCCTGAGCTCTGTCTTCGTTCTTCCGTCCGCTGTCTCTTTTTAACAAAGACTGAATAGATCTCCACAGCATCTGAAAACGGGAGGGGCCTCAATGCATGGAAGCGGAGGCTCTTCCTCTCATAGATAAAGAGCGACGCTCAGTGGTCAAAGTGGTTAGGTGCAGGGACGAGTGAATCCTTCATGACGCTCTCAAGCAGCCATTATGAAAAAAAAAAACCACCAAGGATGGGAACATAATATCCTTTCAGTGAATGAGAAACCTTGAGGGATTTTAGCGTTTTTTTTCCCCTGACACCCAAATAATGCACACGATATTCGCTTGTTTCTATAATACACTACTAAAATCTATATTTTTTCCCTCAGAAGACCTTCATTAGTCTTCTGCTCTCTGGTTATTCTTTTTTTTAATTTAATTTATTTTTAACTTGATGGAATGAATTATTTCAACTGATTGAGGATAGGCTCTGATTCTCCCGGTGCTGTAGAGTGTGTTTTGGTACTCCTCCTGCACAATTGTCATCAATTTGTATGAACATCCCTGTTTGCTAATCCCAGGATTAATCCTTCATAAACTCCCGTCCTATTTTCCCCCATGTGGAAAACATGATTTTATTTGGACAAAATATTCATAATCATCACACACTGATCCGCAGTCATCACTGAGCAGCAATATGCATCAATGTCGAACTATGACTGTTATGCGAGAATTTACACATGACAAGAGTCAAAGCATGTTCAAGCGAAGCACCTTTCATGGATATTTTTGACAAAAAGTTTCTTTTCTCATTACTTGATGACTCACATGACTGTCAGGTTTCCCAAAGCCAGCACAGAATCCTGGATTATCTTCCTCATAAAATCTACATCACACATATTAATATTACTCAGTACATAAAAGCCAGAATTTTTAAAAGCGCATAGCTTATCACAGTTTGGCCCTGACCTAATGACCTTTTTTACTGTTGATTCTCGTTCAAATCTGTCCTGCTTTCCAAGAATTTATAAAGCACCCTATAATTGCTTCTCGGCCTAAACTGGATTCATGCGTTTTTTTCAAAAATGTCCGCCCGCAACTGTCATACTGAATCCAACTTGACAGCAAAGTTGTGGCTTTTATTGCAACATGTAGAAAGAAACGCTTCAAACACGTCTTGTGAACTACATTTAGCAGTCCGAGGGAGCCTTCTCCTCTAATCGGAAATAGTTCTAATGCAGAAACTTAAAAAAAAAAATTGCTTTGCTTTTTAAATTTCAATCACCAAGTAATGTCGATATGTTCATCAATGAAGTCACCCTCCCTGAGGAATTAATCATTTACACAAACAAATAAACGTTTTAAAAGCTACACACATTTTCCTCTCCTAAGAGTCATTTCTTTGTATTTAGATGAAGATGAAGTAGTAGGTGTATCTTAGAGGGAGAGCAGAGTTCAAGGTAAGAGGTTGAGGGCAGTGGGAGCGTGGTATATTTTCAGTGTGCTTCTTTAAATTATGAAAGAGTGTGTGCCGCATATAGAAAAGCTGCTGCCCATCGCCTTAGCATGCATGGCGACCCAATATGCGTACGTGCAAGCTTGTGAGTAACCTGTTACAAGGTTGCATACTCTGTGTGAGTGGGGGAGTAGAGGTGCCATCTGAGCATGATTCTAGGAGAGCCAGCACTCCCCCTCCCTCCTTTCTTCACTCCCCTTTATATCTCCATAGTAACATCATCCCCAGCACAGACATGATGCATGTTTGCACACAGATATACATGAGCAAGAGCCCATGGGTATGTTTTATGAAATACACAGGAGTTTTTGACCCACTTCTGAAATATTCATCAACTTACCTTGATGGAGACCGCTTTCGTTGAATGAATCAAACCAAATCAGGCCTCAAGTACACACACACACGTACACCAAAGCAAACAAAGCATCCTCTGGTGTGAACTAGTCTGCCAACAGTCACATCTGGATTGTTCATGCCTCGCTAATAGTGCACTGCTACAACATATTCACGATGACAATTCAGCTGCAGCAGCTTCCTCTCCTTTACGACCCCCCACCACACCCCCACACCACTCAGAAGAAAGCCTGACCTTTTCAATCAGCCCCTGCACACCCCACAGTGCCCTTGCTGGGCCAAGGCTCTGAAGACCACCCCCACTGCCTCCCAGTAAGCTGCACACTTGCACCATGAGATGCAACACTCACAATATATCATGTTCTGCCAAACATCTCATGTACATGTCTTTACCCTCCATCTTATTTTATTTTTTACATTCTTAAAAAAATAACTGAGTTGCTGATGGTGTAGTGGTACATTTGCTTAACTTGCCTGCGGACAGCGTGGGATCGGTTCCCACTCACGTGACGGTGTGGATGTGGCTGTAAATGGTTGTTTGGCTCTTTTTGTGCCCTGTGACTGGCTGGCGACTAGTTCAGGTAGTCTGCCTTCCACTCAAAGTCAACTGGGACTGGCTCCAGTAACCCCCGGCGACCCTCTTCAGGATAAGCGGTGTTGAAAATGGATGGAAGGATGGAATAAGTAGCTGTGAGGTGCCTGAAAATGCTTGAGAATTGTATTGTTTTAACATGAACTGCTCGGGCCACCGCCAATTGCACACATGCATTAATGGCACAAGAAATAAATCGAGAGCAAAGGTGAATACTTACAAATGCATATTCATAATCAGAATCATAGGCATCATTAAGTGTGACATCATTCCAAAGAAAAGTTTAAACATCAATCTGGCTCCTGAAATAGCTTTGGAGCTTTGACAATCATATTTATGAGTGTGTGTGAGTGAGAAAAACAGATGGAGAGAGGCAGGGAGAGATAGAGAGAGAGAGCTAGAGAGATAGAAAGAGAGAGAGAGAGAGAGCACGGTATACAATATTTAACATTCTATTTAGAGGTGGATGTTGAGCAGCAGCACACATTACTCAATGGCTAGCCCCTCTGCATATAAAGAACTACACATGTTAAAATATAAAATATCACAAAGAAGAGGGAAGAAATCAATTTTAAATCATTTATTTCCACATCTGCACTCCCTCCATTGGTTGGAAAAGTAGGACAGGGAAGCATCCAGCAAAAACATGAGCTAGGACAGGGCAATATGGAGCATGCTTCCACCCCACGCATACACACCGCTGAAATAGACACACAACCACATTGTTCATTCATTTGGAAAGCAATGGTGCAATCCCCCCCAAATTACTTAATTAGTTACTCTACTGTAAAACAACAGGCAGGAAGAGCAGAAGGCGATTGTTGATGGTGACGTGTTCTTGGCAGCATGTGTCATGAGAGGAGACTTTTCTTACTCTCACTTTGTAGGCTTCAAATTGTCCTTGCTCCGTGTTAAAGACAAGCATGTATCTGTTGTGACGCTTTGGCAACATTGTAGGTGCTGACACAAAATAAAGATATGAATGTGGCTTGAGTGACACCGTACAAGAGAGAAATGTGATGTACGCATGTGCAGGGGATGTATTCATTTGGTGCCCTTCTTCAACGTTCCAAAGTAGCAAACCATATGCGACAAGTTTTACGCTGATGGATTCACTTTGCAACAACATACACATTCATCACATCTGCCCAAAAAGCCAGACATACAATATAAACAGGAGAGTAAAAGAGAAAAACATCATCCAATTGGCTAGCTTCGGACAGCCTCCCGATTGGTTCATCATTGCACCTAGCGACAAAAGCGGCGTCCGACAGATCTGTTTCCACTGGGAGCAGCCGTAATTGATTCACTAGCTCCTCTCTTGTAACCATGGCAACAGAGATGCAAGCCTCCATCTGTGCCACTCCCTACTTCCTGCCCCTCCTCTGCCCTTTTCTTTGTGAGGAAACGGGCACAGAATATGTTGTCAACTACAAATAATTGCATATTTTTCCAACAGCGTACATAACAACATGTTTTATTTACTGCTGATACATCCATTGAATATCTTCTGCCCACCTTTTATATGCTTCATGCACCCACACAAAGAATGAGAGATGCAGGCAGAACTAAACCATTTTTCTGGGATTAGGAATAAATCTGGCTCTATAGTCAATCATGGATAACCTAGATTTGACAATCAAATGGTTCATCAGAAGAAGAGGGTGTGGACCAACCAGTTATGAGTGGGGGGAAATGGGACGACTATCCACGGATCAATACAGACACATGAACTCAATAGTGAAATCGGTGAATACACCACCACTTTCGGAGTGCAGTGACCAGCTAAATAATTGACTGTATTGACGTACTGAGGACATTATGTTCTGCTTTTTTGCCACAAGAGGGCGCGTACCCCCCTTTCTCTCCTTTCCTCACGCTCAGACTGGGCTATCCGATAGATTTGCATTCTCACACTCAGAGGACGAAGTGTATGTGGCACAGCCACTCCCGCAGCCTTGATAACTGATTCCCATTGACTGTGTTTTCAGGAAATGAAAACGCTGGGAAGGGGACTACATTAAACAAAGCTTGCAAACATTATCCTGTGTAAGAAATCAAAGAAGCGAAGATGGAGCGATGCACTGGAGCATGAGAACAAAATGTCTCATTCATAGAGGATTTCATAAAGGCAAATGCTGCACAGTTAAGGGTTTATTTTTTCAGATTGATGTTTTTATTTATTTCCTGTATTTCTTCCGCATTACACACTTGATGCACAACGTATTTATTTTCTATACTATCACACATGTATAAGCACTGTGTCATGTCTATTTTTATTTCTTATTAGTCATGCGGAACCGAATGTTCGCCCACCAGCACGGCATGCAGGTGAAGCGCAATGGAGGAGCAGACCTGCTGCATGTGCTCAGGCTTGGCCCAGTTCCTTTAAAAAATATATTGAGGGAGTGAGACTTTGAATAATAGAGGAGAGTGCTGGCCTGTCGAGACCCTGATGTTGGAAGTGCAGGCTGGAATGTTGGGGTTTTTTTGGTGAGGTTGCTCCACTTTCCACCAGAAAACGACTACCGTATTGTGATGAGTATTTCATTCATTCTCATGAACTGTCAGGTCAACTAGCACTATAAAGCGTCCTATCTCAATAGCACCAAAACGTAAATAGCTACAAGGACAGCAGATTCCCATGAGTGCATGCAGCACAGTATTTGCATGTGTAATGAAGAATTACTTGCGTCTACAGGGTAATGTACCCAGTTGCCAATTTATTAGCGACAAATAAAAGGAATTACCGATAAAACCATCCACAAGAAGATAGAATTAAACACAATACAACAACCACAAAATTGTCTGAGTGACACATTTGTTTCACTTTCTGCTGTCTTCTTTAAGCTACTCTTTGTGGCATCATTAAGATGATTCCACGTAATCGCATTAGAGGAGTATCAGGAGAATTAATACTTGACACTCTTTACAGAGGGCTTAATCCATGTAGGACAAACTGGAATATTGACATCAGTGGCAGAATAGACAGGAAATTGAAAATTGAAGTTTGATATGAAAAGTTAGGAACACCAGTAATATGTGGGGTTCAGTTGTTTTCTTCCACTATGTGTGAGGGGTCCTGGACATTTTGTTTGTTTGTTTTAAAATGTCAAAGTCTTTTAGATAAACACATATTTCCAAACTACGACCCTTGCATATTGCATTGTACTAGTATCGCATATTCTCCTATAATTGTGAGAGGAAAATGTAAAATGATTAAGACTGTAAAATAACAAAAAGAGCGAGAGAGCACTTATGTTATGCACGCAACTTAAAAACCTTGCATACACGCATACATACTATACAAGCATGCATGCATATACACATACCTCCATACAGTGAATAAAACAGTCTACAAACCCCTGTTCAAATGAATTATGTTTGTGATATGAACAAGTCAGACTAATATAAATTGCCAAACTTTGTTTTTTGGGTTTTTGTTCCAACTTATGACATGTCCAACTCAACTGATGGAAAAAATAAACTTTCGAGAGCAGAAGTAAAAATAGACAATGAAAGATGCTTGCACAAAGTGTGCGCCCGCTTTGACAAGTGGATTTGGCCACGTTCTGAATAAACCAATCATATTCAAGCTCATGTCAAATGGTCGTCACCACACATCTGCTGCCATTTAAAATGCCTCAAATATATTTCAATTGTTCTACTGTGCTTTTCCTGACGTTTTTCTACAGTAGTAGCATTGAATGCTATTTATAAGTCTTTATAATTCCCTCCACCATGTCAAAGGTAAGGTAAAAATAAGAAAAAAAAACAGTCACACAACATGATGTTGCCACCATCATGCTTGTTTGAATGTAGGTATGAACATGTATTCTTTTGTTAATGAGCAGTGCTGTGTTTATGTCAAACACACCTTTCAATATTTAGGCCAAAATATTCAGCCTTGGTTTCTCTGGACCATAACAAGTTCACACGTGTTTGGGAGATTTTGCAATGGTCTGAGGAAACTAAGGTTGAACCTTTCGGCCCAAATTTTAGAAATGTATTTCACGCAAACACAAACACTGCTCGTCACCAAAAGAACACATACTGGTACATATACAACATGCATTGAGTGCCTCCAATCATGAAACACAACCGGCCCAACATGCAGATGACGGCCGGCTTGGTGTGCAACAGACTTTTAGTTACAAGGAGAACCATCAAATACAAATTAAAAATGTTCAGTAGAATGATTTAATTGTGCAGAGACAATTTCCATTGTGACATCATACAGAAATCATGTGATTATCGCGCCAGTTTTCCAAGGTGTCAGTCAGGAAGAATGTAATGAAGCATCCAGCTATGGTCCAGATAACCTTCTGCCTGCATACTAAAACATAATCCCAAACATATTGTTAAATTAACATGGCTCTGAAAATGTCAATGAAAATGAGCAGTATTGTCATTGTAAAGCAGGGTTCTCAAACTCAGTTCCTGGAGGGACGCTGTCCTGCATGTTTTCCAAGTCTCCCTGCTGCAACACACCTCATTCAAATGAACAGGTTCAATGTCAGGTTTCCGCAGAGCTTGCTGATGATCTGTTCATTTGAATCAGGTGTGTTGCAACAGGGAGACTTGGAAAACATGCAGGACAGCGAGCGGCCCTTCAGGAACTGAGTTTGAGACCCCTGTTGTAAAGGCTTGATACAATTATTTATGTTTTGTGCAGGGGTTCCTAATGTTGTGGCAGGTTCAGGAGCTAACGAGAGCAATTTCATAATTTGTCTGCTGCACTCCAGTGGGCTTTAAATTAGACTTGATAACCGCATAATCGTGCCAGTTAACATGACAGTATTTTTGGTCACATACCTCATGCTGCTTACTATTGTTATTTTTACATGATAATAGTTCCACTTAAGAAAAGAAGGGTCTCATCTTGTGGACAGGCATACTGAATATTGCTTAGACAATATGAACAACAGTCCTTCACCAAGAACAAGGGTGATATAACACGGATTGGTCTTTTTCAAAGAAACACTGCAACTATAAATAAGCATAAATTGCTGAAATTAAGTAGTGCACGGTATAAATATCACATTTAGATCACACACACACACACATATCTCTCTCTCTATATCTATATCTATATCGCATCTCGCCCATCTCCACTTTGTTCCAGTAGCCCATTTTTCATCAAGGTGCTCTGGTTCCCCAGCACCTGACGCAGACCTTGTTTGGCCGGGCGACGTCTGAGCCGGCATGTCATTCGTTTTATTGTCTATCATCATTGTATGAGGTAGGCATTAGCGCGAAGGATCTTGCCCAAGGACCCACACTGGATGGTGTTATGTGCTCATTTTTGCCCCAAGCGGGATTCGAACCACCGTCTCCCGTATGCCAAACTGTATGCCAAACCGATGCCTTACCAACTGAGCTATCCAGCCGCCCTTTGGAGAATGGCAGAGCGAAGCTCCTGTGGGACTTCCAGATCCAGACTGACAAGATGGTAATGGCGAACCAACCAGATATCGTGATCATAGATAAAGGGCAGAGGAAAGCCGTTGTAGTGGATGTAGCGGTCCCAAGTGATGGAAACATCAGGAAGAAGGAACACAAGAAACTCGAGAAATACCAAGGGCTCAGAGAGGAGCTGGAGAGAGCCTGGAAGGTAAAGGTGACAGTCGTGCCTGTGGTGGTCGGAGCACTCAGGGCAGTGACCCCCAAACTAGATGAGTGGTTGCAACAGATCCCGGGAACAACATCGGACATCTCAGTCCAGAAATGTGCAGTGCTGGGAACAGCAAGGATACTGCGCAGAACCCTCATTCTTCCTGGCCTCTGGTAGAGGACCCGAGCTGAATGAGGGACGGACGGACACCACCCGAGGGGTGAGATGAGGATTTTTTTTTTATATATATATATCGATCGACAGATAAATAGATACATACATACATATACATCCTAGTAAATAAAAATGATGTCCTTCAATTTATGGTTAGGCAATTTCTGTTGTTTTTGTCTTTTTCTTTTTTTTAAAGAAATAATTAACGTCAGACATATAAAACATATACATTAAAAAATGTCCCCCTCATTGTCAAAGATGTCGAAGAAAGAAAATACGACACAAGTCTAAGCAGTATTTACAGCTGTGCTTCCTCCAAAAGGAGGCCACACTGTACAGACAAGAGGCTGCCACGGACCAGAAATAGCATTCGGGGGCATGATGGATAAAGAAGGCAAATTTGCGAGTGGTCACTTCATTAGAATATTCTCTATTATGAAACGACTGGACGAAGCAACATAAAATAATAAAGACCCGTTTAAACGGGAAAAAAATCATATCAAACGAGCTTGTTGACAGCAACCTTTTTCTTCTGCCTTTCATACAAGCAGCCAGGAGGGGGCATATGTGAAATGTAGGAGGGAAATGACAAGAAAATAATTATATTCTCTGTGTGTTTGGATTAATGGATGGCCAGGGCAACTGGGTAAAATAATCCAGTTTGAGGCGAAGGCAAGATGGACGTCAATCGAGGCTGGGAAAGAGTAGGGTCGAGAACAAAGCCACTGGAAGTGAAACGTGGGAGTGGGAGTCGGAGGAGAGAGTGAGAGGAGAGAGTGCGGTATGAGTGATGCTCCTGCATTCACATTTGCTGTACACACCCTCGTTCATTGTTTTAGTCACACACTGCACCCACAATACAAGATGGCAGTAAACATGCACCTTCTTTAGTAAAATAAAGTATGTAGGTCAAAATCAACATTTAATGCTACTTCACAATCACGAAGCAAAAATAAACATGTTACTGTTTTTATTTTTTTTTAATCAATTTAAAAAAATATAACGGATAGCCCACCTAAAAATAAACAGATTTGGGGGAAAAAAACATCCACGTGTGGCACTAGGATGACTCATCCATCATACACAGCTGCTCACTGCAGGTTTACACTCACAAAGATGGCCACGAATAGCATTCCTCTCATTCTAATCATAATACTTCTTGAACTTGTAACATCTGACGAAAAGCAGACTATACGTCCGAACCGCTGGGAGTTAAGTGGCTCCCTGTACATTCTGGAGACACCGCATATTTTATTGCATTTATTTAAATACCCATTTATTCCTGGCCTCTTTTCCAGTGTGGATTGCTGCTAGCTGAAAACCTTGAGATAACATTTAATCTAAAAAAAATAAAAAATGAAAAATTGGGGTTTTGGTTGATGCGCATGAAAAAATCCTTAAATACAAATATATGATATCTCAAATTTGTAATCAAAAAGCATTTAAGTCAAACATATCAACACAGCATAGCCTTTGCATCACCTTTCACACAGTGATGGTGAAAACATAAAAAATAAAAACATAGCTGTTGCTGGTAAGCCATCTCAACGAGAAACACAAAGAGTTGACAGTTTTAAATTTGTGGCTCAACTTTTACATTTGAGCAATAACCCTTTCTAAATAATATATTCGACCAGCAACACTGTCACAAAAGGAGGAAATGGTTCAAATATCTCCAAGCAGGTACCCACGACGCTGTAAGGACCAATAATTTCAGTCTATGATGTCAGACACAGGACAACACTTGCAGTCAGAGTCCTTCTCACAGACATCTGATCCCATTGATGCGCAGTCAAAAATAAATACAGCATACAGTACTCGTCACGAGTGTGAGGACACTGTGGCCTTATGCCCACCCCTAATACCCTACAGTGAGCAGTGCAAGGATGTGCTAAGAAGGCAGTCCTCTTACAACAGCATCCTCTCCCCAAACAGCTGACCACACATTTCCTTCACTTAAACATTCACTGGAATCAGACATCACAACACTAAAGGGCTCGTGTTGTCTCCCCCCCCCCCCCCCCCGCCCCCTTGAATTGTAAGAATAAGGTAAGAGCCAGTTGTGCTTCCTTTTGCCCAACTCCTTCCACACTATATCTCCCACTGAGCAAGAAAGACGCCTTCTCATTAAGGCCACTCCTATCCTGTCTGGAAGAAATCAAAACCTGGATGGCACAAAATTTCTTGAAATTCAACGAAAAGACAGAGGTGATATTGTTTGGTCCCAGTGGCCCTTGTACATTTCATCCTGTCGACTTGGGCCCCCTGTCTCCTTATCTGAAATCAACGGTCTCAAACTTGGGCCTTAAACTGGACAATGATTTCACACTCGATCGGCAAATTGGTGCCGTTGTTAAATTCAACTTCTTTCACCTTAGACAGCTGGCCAAAATAAAACCTCTCCTCTCACATGAACACTTTGAGACAGTAATTCATGCGTTTGTCACATCCCGGCTCGATTACTGCAATGCCCTGTACTTTGGAGTCAGCCAGTCCTCCATTAAGCGCCTTCAGTTGGTCCAGAATGCCGCTGCTCGCCTCTTGACTGGTACTCGTAAGAGGGAGCATATAACTCCTACTCTGGCATCCCTTCATTGGCTCCCCATTCATTTTAGAGTATTTGTTTTCAAATCTCTGAATAATCTCGCGCCACCTTACCTCTCTGAGCTTATCCGACCCTACACACTTGCCCGGCGCCTCAGGTCTGTGGACCAGTCTTTGTTAGAGGTACCAAGAGCTAAACTGAGGCTCAGAGGGGATCGAGCCTTTTCTGTTGCGGGTCCCTCTCTCTGGAATGACCTCCCACTGAACATTCGGCTAGCCTCCTCGCTGCCCATCTTTAAAGCCCTCCTCAAAACTCACTTGTATTCTTTGGCGTCAGCATGATTTGTCCTTGATTTTACCGCTTGGTGCTTTCCACCGCCTTTATTACCGATTCGTCTTACTGTTTATTGTATACGTTAAATCGCTCCATGTACAGCACTTTGTATGCAGTGATGGCTGTTCGAAAGTGCTCTATAAATTCTGGTGACTTGACTTGACTATATAGCTGAGTTGCAGGGAGCCTTTCGCTAACCCCTCCGTCAGTTCAATCCTCCAGGCCTGCAGCGGTGACCTAAGCACTGCAGCAGATGTTGTGGCCGTATGAACACGGATGCCAAGCAAGAGCAGTGCCCATCTGTTCTAATCTGTTAATTCATAAAAAAAAAAAAAATTAAAAAGGATAGCACGGGAATAGCTGCAGTAGGCAAGGAAATCAAGCACCTGTTATATTTTACTACTACTACTACTACGACCACCACCAGTCCTACTCCTACTACTCTAGGCCTTCTACTGCTAATAATAACGATAGTAAAATGAATAATAATGTTTATATTATGCACTTAGAAATAAAGCAAGCCTATCCCCAAGAGAACGTCCTCCATGTGCGTGAGTGTGCAAAGCAAGTGGCAAGGTCGAAACATATAGCACTCTTCCACAGTCATGAGTCAATGAAGTGCGACACAATGAAACTGAGGGCTTATATAACGGGTAGCGGAGGGGAGAAAGGGTGGTCAGACACATTCATGCAACATTCTGCATGAAAGGCGCAGTTCGGAGACAGAAAGTGATGCATCCTGGGTGGTTAACACAAAATACCATAGATAAATCCTGATAGTGCATAAAGCGTCTTATTGATACCAATGTGGAGGAATCAGGTTTGACCCATATTACTGACAAGTGCAGCGCCAAATTGCATGGAAGCCACACATGGCTATGAATCAGCCATGTCGTGTTCTGGGACAAATGACGGGAGCAAAAGGAGCCGTGCCAGGGAGCCTTGGCCTCGAGCTGTGAGCGCAGCCCACACTTACTCGCTTTGCCCCACTGACTCTCACTTTGCCTTGGTAACACACAGGGACAAGGGTGAAAAAAAACACAAAAAGAACTCATGCAACAGCACTATATATATCCATCTACCACATACCTGTAAACCAAGATATGTAACAACTACAGTACATCACTGCAAGGTGTTCAAGTATTAGATATCAGCTTTCAATTATTACTCTTTTGTAAAGGACTATCTCTTTCACAAACAGATTACAAATTTTATTTGTAAATTACTACCATACCGTTTTTATCCATTTAGCACATTTTGTTTCATCCTGCCATCACCACGAGCTTCCACCTTTTGTAAATAGCTTGAGAGGGAGGGAACACTGCTCATTATTGTGCAAGAGATCATTTATTATTCTCACTTTTATTTGATATTTAGACGTTTGTTTTTTTAGGCCTTAAAAGTATAAATAACAAATGAATAACCAATGTGGATCTTTTAGAGGTAAGTGTAATCAAATATTATGACACATGACCTGTTGCAGCATTCCTCTCCTCTACTCATAAAGAACACATGGGGTCCTATTTCGTTAAACAGGCGCCTGTGCTCTCGGCATAAAAACAGGAACGTGTTAAATTTGGTGCCATAGAAAGGATATTCAATTGTTTTTAGGCGTTACGCCTCACCAGGTCTTACGCCGCACCGAGCTGCATGGCCATGGGTGCAAAGCAGTTTCTAATTGCTCATGTCATAGGTGCGGCCCACTATTGGACATCCCCCGCAAGGGAGATCTTGCAGTTTACCTGTCATGCATGGCATCTCATAGTGAATCTATTTCTGTTTTTGCAATGTCAAACATGCATGCACTCCCACTGGCCCGATTCTAATGCAAATGAAGGAGGTGGCTCTACAATTGGGCAGCAAAAGGTTACGTTCAATTACAAAACGTCACACAGCGGCGCAAACGTCCTCTTAAATGTCCAATTCTACCCGTGCACAGTCCAGCAAAGTACTGAAAGAGAGAAAACTCCACCCATGCGGACAGTTAGATTGCGCTTTGTGGTAGACTTGCGCTGAGAATGAATATAAGGCCCATGAACTCAGAGCATCATGGGCAACATGAACTGTATGTAATTAGTGATTATAAATGTCAGAGGTCAGTATTACACTAATCTTTGTGACTGTCAATTGTCACATCCTGATGTAATTTATTACAGACTTTTCCACTTATTCCACATTATACGATTGATGCCTCTCAATGCATTTGAATATCTTGGACACCTGAATTAATTTCAGTAATTTTAGTGGTTCAACTCAACAGTGAAGCTCATATATAGATTCACTACACACAGAAAGGAATATTAAACATATATATATATATATATATATATATATATATATATATATATATACAGTATATATAATTATGGGTCACAGTTAGACCCAGTTAAAACCAAGATTCATAAAGAAATTAGAGTACTGTGTCACATAGGAATCCAAATGATTTTGAATAGGGAAATGACTGTAGTCCATGTACTTCAAACTTCACAATTTATGTACGATATAAAATTACACTTGAAAAAAGTTTCCTCATTACGAAACCCTGTTTGTAAAAATATAACGAATGAATGATTTCACAGTATCCAGCCACCCATTTTCTGATCCGCTCGATCCTCACGAGGGTCGCAGGGCGTGCCTATCCCAGCCGTCTTTGAGCAGCAGGCGTGGGACACCCTGAACCGGTTTGCCAGCCAATCGCAGGGGTGAAAACTGAAAAAACTCAAACTATATAATAAGCCTTTCACTATTGAAATTGAACCATTTTTCTATGATATGCCAATTAGCTGAGCTTCACCTTCATAACAACACACAAATTCTGCCGTTACATCGATAACATTGCTCAATTTTGACTGATACTGTCGGAGAGGTGTTCATTTTCTATACGTTTATTCACGTCATCGTTGTTTTGCAGCGGTACAAGTTCACTACATCAATATAGTAGAACAAACAGAATGCTCAATCAGATACTTAGGTGCGCAGTCAAATTGTCAGTGACGGGGGAAGCTGATTGACATGAATGACTTTGAATTACTGAGCGGTGAGCAG
Source organism: Hippocampus zosterae (assembly GCF_025434085.1). Classification (NCBI taxonomy): domain Eukaryota; kingdom Metazoa; phylum Chordata; class Actinopteri; order Syngnathiformes; family Syngnathidae; genus Hippocampus; species Hippocampus zosterae. The sequence continues at coordinate 20,942,380 of NC_067451.1, forward strand.
CAAAACAAAAAGCGAACATTTGTTTCTGTCGAACTCTAGTTCAAAGGCAATGTCAGAGTCTGCCAGTCTAAGTGGCTGCTCTGTATATGTGTGTGTGTGTGTGTGTGTGTGTGTGTGTGTGTGTGTGTGTGTGTGTGTGTGTGTGTGTGTGTGAGTGTGAGAGACAGATTGCGGTGTGGATGTGTGCGTCAAAGACCGAAAGATAGTTGGTGTTTGTGCAATACCCTACTCTGTGTGTAAATTAGATTAACATCACTGTTGTTGCTGACCCCAATGTGAGCGGAGCCGTGCGTCCGTGCTGGAGCCATATTAAAGACAACGTGCCCTAGTGACACACAACAGCACATGCAGCATCACACAGCCGCAGCCCTAAAGGCATGATGCATAGCGGCACGCAAGCATACATGGCTCTCGAGCGTCTGATACAATTTTAAGATACAGGAAAGGGAATGGACATGTTCAGGCAACACAAGATGGCATACAGAGAAAGCGGTTTAGCCAAGGACATACAGATAAAGGCGGGAAAAGGAGGGCATGTGTAGACTGAGGGTTGGGGGAAGGGAATGATACGAACATGGAGGATGAGGAATAAGGAGACAGTGCAGTAGAAGCAGGAAGCTGCAAAATGCATCAAGAGGAATATAAAGTAATATCTTTAAGGAATTGCAATAAACTATGAAAAAAAGCATGTTTTAAAAAACTGGAAAAAGCATCTCTCGATACATCTGTCTGCCACCTGACTGATCCGCTGATCCACTCTCCTTGTGACACCATGAGGCGCTTTTAATGAGGGAGATTCTCTCAACCACTTGTGAAAGACAACAAACAAGTATCGGTGCACTGGAAATAATTCCAGGGCAGACAGTTTGCATGAAAACGCAATTGCGCAGATCTGCCTGCATGGCCAGCCAAGCAGACAAAGCCACTGAGGCTACAGCCACACCCCCCCGGCCCCCCAGACAAAGCAGTACAGATGATGCAAATGGATAATATTGGGAGCATTGTTAGTGTCAAGTATACAGTTAATTACTGACAGTTTTGTGAATCAACATTCTGATCAGAATTTAGAATAACATTTAAAAAAGAAAAGAGAGGGAGAGAGAGAGAGAGAGAGACAGAAGTACAGTGTGTACAGCGGCACAGGAGTCAACAACATGGTGCCTCTGGGCACCAAAGGGGTAGTTTACGGGTCTGTTCTAAGAATAGCTCACCAGTGATGGGACATTGTGATTTTCAAGGAATATTTTTTAAGTGATGAAAAGAGAATGCAGAGCAAGAACACGTGCAGAGATGAATTGTTTTTAAAAAGTTGTCGCATATTTATGTTTATCGTTTTTTCACCTTGAAATTATTGACATGATCAGTGTGTTCACATTGATAAATATGTATGAATATGAAATATTAAATATTGGAAACAACATATGATGAAAAGTATTTTTTAGAAGTGTGTATCACACTGGCAGCCCTGCGCATTAATTCGTACCCACAAGGTCGCTATCTGTTTCAATATGGTTGGTGACGCCCGTAGCATTTAAGGGTCTGAGCATCATCTGCACATCCACAATTTTGCAGTGGTTCAGTCCTCGTCAGCCACATTCCACTAATCGGATGTGTTACATCCCTTTTTTTTGTTGCAAATTTGTCCCTCCACCCACCCAAATGTCATTTGATTGACACACTGAATAACCAGAAATAATAACATTATTCAACCTAAAATTACATGACATCAAATAAAATAAAATGGCATTTTGACTGATGCAAAGCAACTCTAAATCCACAATATAATCACATTGACAATACTGGAATAAGACATGAACATTCTCTGCAGAAAGCACTTGGACTTGGTTGCTAAGGCTGGTCGATGAAATTGTGATTTGTCCCAATCAAATGCAATAGTTGCCTTTTCACAACAAGCGGAAACGACAAATGTGAGCTAGTGACATGACCATGCACTTGCTCGATGCACTCCTTTTTAATCACATCAAATACATCTCATCGGGGCATTTGCTGTTCAGGCACAGCTTAGCACCGCTGCTGCGCTGCCGAACATTTGACGCCTTGCACACGCACACACGTGCAAAATATGCACCTGTGAAAACCTTACACTGGCTCTTGTAATGTCATAATACTGAATTGATCTTCTTCATCTCTTTCTCCAACGCAAACATGCTCAGTGTGACTCCCCTGCTTGTTGAGCCAAATCAGGACAACTTATATCCATATGGGTGAATACTTCAGGCACTTTTTTTTCATTGCACAGGGATGTTGAGGCTGACCTACTTCTGAATTTGAAATGATTAAACCAATACCATGAAAAAAAAAGTTAATTATGAGCTCATACGCCCACGCATTTGCTATTGTTTATTTATCAGCACCATCTGCTGCCTATACATAAGGTGCTTATTTGATATAATTGCGTTCTTTCAAAAAAGCCACTTTCATGAAATATTGTAAGTCGCCTATGGAAGCAACCACCACCCATCCCCCTCCTCCTCCTCATCATACTCCAACAGCATCGGCTGCTCCTCTCTACCCCCTCCCTTGCCTTATTCCTCTGCTGTTGCTAAGACTGTTGAGCGTTTGCTAGTCTACTCCAATAGGTGGATCTCCTTGTGCGTTGCCTATGGCAACGCACAATATTCCAAACAGAATGAGTCCAGAAGCAGAGCATACAGATTTCACACATGTGATAAGACATGACCTATTTATGGGTTTTAAAAAAAACGGCAAACATGACATTTCTAAATGCCATGAAATGTAATGTTTCAAAAATCTAAAGCACTATAACCCACAGAGTAACATAGTGTCAAAGAAATACATTGCAATGAATGAACATCGAAGCTGATGTTCAAAAGGACAATCCCCATGTGTCTCCTCCGGGTGACTTGTGAGTCACAGCACGCCAGCTCAAGGCTCTCTCTTTCTAAAATACATAGAAATCAACTCAACTGCATTAGCACACGCATACTTCCAAACACTCATGTTAAAGTTCATATCACTAATTCAAAAGGTTGACAGCAGTCATTGTGAAGACACTGTTTTAAACACGGTCATTCCATTCAAGACATTTGATGTGTTCAGTTTCAGAACACAAAAGCAGATTAAGTGCACACAGAATTTGACCTTAAACATTAGAATGAAGGTGAAAATGTTTGGGGGTTTTTTGCACCGGTTCCATGCACGCCATAATTATAATTTATTATAACAGTTATCAACAGTTTCCATATACACACACACACACACATATATATATATATATATATATATATGGAAACTGTTGAGTTTTGTCTTACCTCCCCGGAAGTGTGCCTCCTGTCAGGGAGCACCAGAGTGTTGGCGTGGCTGCCCGGGACTACGGTCGAACCGATACTCATTCTGGGCCCGACTAGCATGTAGCGCTTGTCTCCTGATCTGTACTGGATGCTGTGACACAGCGTGCCGTCATAATTGGCGTCTTGCAGATATTTGGAAGTGTACTCTGTGGATTTGGAGCACTGCATGGCGATCAGCACGATGATGCTGACGACAAAAAGGAGCGACACCGAGCCCAAAGTGATGATGAGATAAAAAGTCACATTGTCCTCCTCGTCCACTTTTGCTGCACTTTTCACATCGGAAGCCGCAAAAGCCTCTTTGGGTTCTACGACCTTGACGGTCACGGTGGCCGTTGCCGAGAGCGACACGTTGCCGTTGTCTTTGACCAGGATGAGCAGTCGATGCTCAGCCTGGTCCGTCTCCGTGAAGGAGCGAAGTGTTCGGATCTGGCCCGTGTAGCGGTCCAAAGAAAACAGACTGTGGTCGCTGACTTGCTGCAGCGAAAACAGCAACCAGCCGTTATATCCGATATCGGCGTCATAGGCTCGGACTTTCGTCACCAAGTCTCCTGCTTTCAGGTTGCGGGGAATTTCCTCCACCCCTTCGGCAGAACCGTTGGAGCTGACTGGATACAGGATGACCGGAGCGTTGTCGTTCTGATCCAGAATAAAAACCTTCACTGTCACGTTGCTGCTGAGTGGAGGACTTCCACCATCTGCGGCCACCACTTGGAATTGGAAACTTTTCAGCGTTTCAAAGTCAAAGCTTTTCAGGGCTGAAATGTGTCCATTTTCAGAGTTAATGCTCAGGAAGGATGTCATTATTTTGTGTTCATCCCCATTTCTCCCAATGTCAAATGATATGACAGCATTCCGCCCCTCATCACTATCATGAGCGCTGACTGAAAACAAAAAGCCCCCCGCAATATTGTTTTCGTTGATATAGAAAGTATACAGATTACTTGAAAACTCTGGACTGTTATCATTTACGTCAGACACAGTCACACTTATTGTTTTATGAGATGACAAAGGCGGTTCCCCAGCATCTTTTGCAACTATTGTCACATCATATTTGGCCTGATGCTCTCGGTCCAGATGTGATTTGGTGATAAGAGAGAACATATTATCTTGTAAATAGGGTGTTAGCATGAAAGGTAGGTCACCCCTCACATAGCATGTGATCTTTCCATTGACACCTGAGTCTTTATCATTTACACTTATCAGGGCTACAGTGGTCCCAGGTTTGGAGTTCTCTGCAATAGCACTTGAAAATGATGTTACTTCAATTTCGGGTGTGTTATCATTTAAGTCCACAATAGTTATCATCACGCTTTTCTCCGTTTCTAAGGGAACTAGCCCTTTATCGGATGCTTTGATATCAATTTCATACTTGTCTTTTGCTTCAAAATCTATTGGACCTTTAACTGTAATTTCTCCAGTCACGGCATCAACATCAAAAACCTTGCGTAATTTACTGTTGACATTATTCCCAAAGGAGTACACCACCTCGCCATTGAGACCGTCATCTAAATCCGTCGCGTTTACTTGCAAGATCGTTGTACCAATTGGCGCATTTTCCTTAAGTACTGCGGAATATGTGTCGGAGGTAAAAACCGGCATATTGTCGTTTACATCTAAGACATTAATTAAAATCGCCGTGGTTCCTGACCTCGCAGGCTTCCCTCCGTCGAGTGCTGTCAGCAGCAGTTTATGACTCCTCGCACTTTCTTTGTCCAGCGCCTTGTGCAAATACAAAACGGGGATTTTCCCGTCTGCCCCTCGGTCTTTAACTTCCAACCGAAAATGCTCATTTTCGCTGATTTTGTACGAGTGAACGGAAAACGCGTCGCTGTCTGGGTCGTGGGCGCTCTGCAGCTGAAAGCGCGCACCAGGCTGTGCAGATTCCGAGATCTCCAAACGCGTCTCGTTGTCGGGGAAGGTGGGAGAGTGGTCGTTCACGTCTAAAATCTCAATGGCGACATAATGCACTTCCAATGGGTTCTCCACAACGATCTTAATATTTACAACACAGGGACTGATTCGCTCACAGACTTCCTCTCTGTCTATTTTCCTCATCACCCTTAACACGCCGTTATTCAGTCCAAACAGAGGTTCAGTCGGCCCGGAAACGACGCGGAATCCTCGGGCCTTCAGGCCGCTCAGGTCCAACCCTAAATCTTTTGCAACATCCCCAACAACGGCGTTATCCATCCCTTTTTCGGGAATAGAGTACCGCAGCTGCGCCACGGTGAAATTAAACGTGAGATCCAAACAAAAGATGACCACCAGCAAGCGCGGCGTCCATGACGGGTGTCCTCCTCGAGACATATCCAACTGGTTAGAAGTCCGAATGTGAATCCGTGCGGGGAAACGACTGGAAAATTTTGGGGATAAAAGCAAATAGCTAACTCAAACATCCAATGCTGACAACGCTAACGAATGAGGGGTTGGACAAACGCCCCGATTGAAGAAGTGCACACTGACGCGCAAGCGCAAGAAACCAAACCGCTGACGTATGAAAATGAGATTTTTTTTTTAAATGTCTCACAAGCAGTGACACCAAGCGAACAGAAGTCACAATGCATACCAACATTTCAGAGAAAAGTAGGTAAACTATTAACTAAAATAGGTGTGGTATTTTTAAAACGGCCAAGCCTGCTCTTTGCAGTCAATGTCAAAGTGCTTGTAATTATACTTTAGTTTCAAGAATGGTAGAAAAGCCATTCAAAGTCCATTCAAAATACTGGAAAAACACCCCAAAAAAAGACAGGTCTTCGTCCGACATTGGATCGTCATTCATTCACAGACCTGACAGATATGCTAATTACATCCACTTGCAAACCACGTGACGTGGTTTACCGAAAGTGTCCAAAAATATCCAACAAACCCCAAAACGTGCTCCAGAACTAATCAGATTCGAGGGTGTGGACTGTGAAGAACTTACTTTTTCTGATTTCAAATTAAATATGAGCTTCGTTATTTTGCTAAAATATAGTAAATGTGCTTTCTTGATTTCAAAACGGGATTATGCACGAAATTGGATGTATTAACCGGTTTATTTGGGTATAAAGCCTACTGACTCACAGCTACATTATATGAATATGATTTTTTTTCAGTATGTTAAATAAGCAAACATTATATTATTATTGATGTTGTCAATAGTATTATTATTTTCATCATACGGAATAACATGTAGCAGAAGAAAAAGAAAATAATATCATAATTACCACACTGAAAAAAATGGTACGTTGAATTGACTCAATTTTATTTACACGCTTGGTTGAACACAAAATTATCTGGATCCTCCATATCCAAAGTTTATGTACATGTATAGCCTACCGGTACTTTAAAAAATGTGTCAGGATCCAGATGATTCTATTTCGTAGAAAAACATGAAGAAATAAAATGTAGTAAATTTAACACACCATTTTTTTCTGTGTATATTTTTGCTGGTATAATAAAATAACATGGACGGATGATGGCTAACAACAATTATATTATTATGATTATTATGATCAATGGCTCCACAGAGAGTGAAAATATAGCTGGATAATTTTCTCATCAAAAAATGTTTCATGGAACAATGTACCTCGCAATAACAGCAATAATAATAATAAAGTCAAATCATCTATATTAATTTCATATCATTGCCTGAATCAAACAAAGCTTCCCTCCCTAAAGAGTCAAAAACATCAACAGGTATTCATGACATTTTTAAGGTCAAAGACTTAGAAATTCAGGGGACGCCAGAAATGTAACTAAGTCAGTTTTTGCCTTACCTCCCCGGAAGTGTGTCTCCTGTCAGGGAGCACCAGAGTGTTGGCGTGGCTGCCCGGGACTACGGTCGAACCGATACTCATTCTGGGTCCGACTAGCATGTAGCGCTTGTCTCCTGACCTGTACTGGATGCTGTGACACAGCGTGCCGTCATAATTGGCGTCTTGCAGATATTTGGAAGTGTACTCTGTGGATTTGGAGCACTGCATGGCGATCAGCACGATGATGCTGATGACAAAAAGGAGCGACACCGAGCCCAAAGTGATGATGAGATAAAAAGTCACGTTGTCCTCCTCTTCCACTTTTGCTGCACTTTTCACATCGGAAGCTGCAAAAGCCTCTTTGGGCTCCACAAGCTTGACGAGCACAGTAGCTGTTGCGGAGAGCGACACGTTGCCGTTGTCTTTGACCAGGATGAGCAGTCGATGCTCAGCCTCGTCCGTCTCCGTGAAGGAGCGAAGTGTTCGGATCTGGCCCGTGTAGCGATCCAAAGAAAACAGACTGTGGTCGCTGACTTGCTGCAGCGAGAACAGCAACCAGCCGTTATATCCGATATCGGCGTCATAGGCTCGGACTTTCGTCACCAAGTCTCCTGCTTTGAGATTGCGGGGAATCTCCTCCACCCCTTCGGCAGAACCGTTGGAGCTGACTGGATACAGGATGACCGGAGCGTTGTCGTTCTGATCCAGAATGAACACCTTCACTGTCACGTTGCTGCTCAGTGGAGGACTTCCAGCATCGGTGGCCACCACTTGGAAATGGAAACTTTTCATCGTCTCAAAGTCAAAACTTTTCAGTGCCACGATACTCCCTGTCACAGAGTTAATGTTCAAAAACAAACCAGTCCCGTCACTACTGTTCCTGTAGATGTGATAAGAGATTTGTGCATTTTCACCCTCATCATGATCAGATGCCCTGACTGAAAATACAGGCGCAGACAGCACATTATTCTCTCTGACATAAAAAGTATATGGATTCTGTGAAAATTGAGGTGCGTTATCATTCACGTCCGAAACAACCACACTGATTGTCTTTTCTGATGACAGAGATGGCTCACCACCATCCTTTGCCACTATCGTGATCTCATAAAAAGACTTCTCTTCTCTGTCCAAATGTGATTTTGTCATGACAGCATAGAAATTATCTTGCAAGGATGGAGAAATAACAAAAGGGATGCCTTCATTTGTAAAGCAAGAAATTTTCCCATTTCCGCCCGAATCCAAATCATGGACACTTACTAGGGCTACGGTTGTTCCAATCCTTGAGTCCTCTGGGACTGATTTTGAAAATGATGTCACGTCAATCTCAGGAGCATTATCATTTACGTCGATGATTTTTATTGTCACCGTTTTGTCAGTGGACAAAGGGAATGTCCCTTTATCCGAAGCTTGGATGTCAAGTTCATAACTTTGACATTTTTCAAAATCTATTTGACCTGCCACTTTAATTTCGCCGGTCTTTGGATTAATATTAAACAGCTCTTGCAAACGTGCGTCCCCTTCTTTGCCAAACAAGTAAATGATTTCGCCGTTTTCCCCCTCATCTAAGTCCGTCGCATTGACCTGCATCACGAATGTGCCAGCAGGTGCATTCTCATTTAAAACAGCCGAATAAACATCTTTTGTGAAAACTGGTGCGTTATCATTAAAATCAAGCACAGCAACAACAATGTTGACTGTTCCAGATCTTGCCGGCCGGCCGCCGTCTACAGCGGTGAGCACAAGCCGGTGCTCCTTCCCGGCCTCCCTGTCCAGCTGCTTCTGTAGAATCAAAAAGGGCATCTTACGATCCTCCCCCCTCTCCTTCACCTCCAAACGAAAGTGGTCACTGTTGCTCAGCTTGTATTGTTGGACTGAAAAATGGCCGCCGTCTGCGTCCCTGGCCGGCTGGAGCTGGAACCTCGCCCCTGGCAATGTGGACTCCAGTATCTCCAGTCTTTTTTGTTTCTCTGGAAACACTGGCGCATGGTCATTGACGTCTATCACCTCAATGGCCACATAATGAATTTCCAAAGGGTTCTCCAGCACGGTTTTGAGGTTGATCACACACGCGTTACCTCTCTCACATACCTCTTCCCTGTCCACCTTTCTGCTCACGTACAGGACGCCGTCGTCTGCGTTCACGTGGAAAAGATGTTCCGCCCCACTTCCGACAATACGGTAATCCCGAGCTTTGAGCGCACTCCTGTCGAGTCCCAAATCTTTAGCGACGTTTCCAACAACACTGCCCGCTTTCGCCTCCTCCGAGATGGAGTATCTGATCTGGGCCGAGGCTCTGCACCAAAACGTCACCAAAGCCAGCACGAAAGCTCCACTCCTACAGCGCTTATTCGTCCACACGGGCCGTCCGATTAGTGCCATTGTGTGGAAAACAATTCATCAAATGCAATTAGCGGAACGGGAAAAAAACACGTCAGATGGGCGAGTCACGCTCCTTCGCCGAAACTGCGCGAACAAAGATGCAGTTCCGTGCAACGGCGTCACACGCGCCGACGTCACCGCGTTGGCGACACATTGTGAGAACGATATTTGAAATAATACCGACACCATGCGAGCTAAATCGTTGTTGCAACGTCAACCACAAACGACAATAAAGGTATGGAGCATAATTTATTAAGAAATAAACAACGCGCTGCGTGTCGAGTATGTTCGTCAACTATCCATTTGAATTGGATTTAAAAAAAAAAAGATTTGAGGGCCACTGATCTTATTGAAATACAATAAAACGAAGCCGCTCGTCTTATAATCAAACGTACAAAACACGTTTTAAATTCTATCAATTTTTATGGAAATTTTATTTTTTATCTATTTATTTGTTATGGAAATGAGGAATTAATATTTGACTACTTTAGCCGCTGGGAGGTAATTGATTTCATTCTCTTTTGTCTGCACTTATTCTACGATGATGAATTTTTACTTAATGACTGTTTTGTAAGTTTACATAAAAGACTTGTGATGCAAAATGAAAATGTGATGCAATTTCGTGTGATGGAATGTAACTTGAAGAAAAAAAATGCAGGGATAATTTTATATTTTTTTCGAATGTAATAATGTACGATGCATTTTGCTGATGCTAAGATTTGGAAGTTAATGACTTTGAGCTAGTTTTATTTGAAACTATTCTAATTTTAGAAACTTAATCCTTTCAAAAATGTTCAATGATATTACGATTGTTTTGAAATGTTAATTGTTTTGAATCATTAAACGTCATTTAAATGTCAACAGTTGAAGTCAACAGTTTGTAGTAAAAAAAAAAAAATTTGGTTTGCAATGTGATTCAAAGATACGAAAAGAAACTACTATAAACTACTGGGCCTGGTTGCCTGATAACATTTTGGTCGAAGTGCTGTTAAGTCTCCAAAAATAAACCTTATTTTGAAATAATAAATGTTGGCTCTACCTTAAGTACTCAAGCAAAAATGTTCATTTAAAAAAAGTAACAATTCACAGAAACCCAGAGGTACAAATAGATTGAGTCTTACCTCCCCGGAAGTGTGCCTCCTGTCAGGGAGCACCAGAGTGTTGGCGTGGCTGCCGGGGACTACGGTCGAACCGATACTCATTCTGGGCCCGACTAGCATGTAGCGTTTGTCTCCTGATCTGTACTGGATGCTGTGACACAGCGTGCCGTCATAATTGGCGTCTTGCAGATATTTGGAAGTGTACTCTGTGGATTTGGAGCACTGCATGGCGATCAGCACGATGATGCTAATGACAAAAAGGAGCGACACCGAGCCCAAAGTGATGATGAGATAAAAAGTCACGTTGTCCTCCTCTTCCACTTTTGCTGCACTTTTCACATCGGAAGCCGCAAAAGCCTCTTTGGGTTCTACGAGCTTGACGGTCACGGTGGCCGTTGCCGAGAGCGACTCGTTGCCGTTGTCTTTGACCAGGATGAGCAGTCGATGCTCAGCCTCGTCCGTCTCCGTGAAGGAGCGAAGTGTTCGGATCTGGCCCGTGTAGCGATCCAAAGAAAACAGACTGTGGTCGCTGACTTGCTGCAGCGAAAACAGCAACCAGCCGTTATATCCGATATCGGCGTCATAGGCTCGGACTTTCGACACCAAGTCTCCCGCTTTGAGATTGCGGGGAATTTCCTCCACCCCTTCGGCAGAACCGTTGGAGCTGACTGGATACAGGATGACTGGAGCGTTGTCGTTCTGATCCAGAATGAACACCTTCACTGTCACGTTGCTGCTCAGTGGAGGACTTCCACCGTCGGTGGCCACCACGTGGAATTGGAAACTTTTTAATGTCTCAAAGTCAAAGCTTTTTAAAGCTGATATTTGTCCATTTTCACTATTTATACTTAGAAATGAAGACAGTTTGCTGTCATCTCTGACAATGTGATATGAAATTTTCGCATTCTCATTCTCGTCGCTATCAAAAGCTTTGACAGAAAAGATGGGCCCCCCTGCATTGTTGCCCTCACTAAGATAAAAAGTATAAGGACTGGATGAAAACTCTGGACTGTTATCATTCACATCTGAAACGAGAACACTGATTATCTTTTCAGATGAGAGTGCAGGCTGACCAGAATCTTGTGCAACTACTAATATGTCATATTTGGACTTTTTCTCTCTATCCAAAGGTGATTTAGTCACTAAAGAATATATTTTGTCTTGTGATGATGGCGACAAAGCAAAAGGAACATCCTCACCAATGGAGCAAATCACTTTCCCGTTGAGACCAGAGTCCAAGTCATTCACACTGATGAGAGCAACGGTCGTCCCGGGTCTGGAATCTTCGGGAATTAAACTGGAAAATGATGTCACTTCAATCTCAGGGGCATTGTCATTAACGTCGACTATCTTGATGATGACACTTTTTTCATTTGTTAATGGTAGGGAACCTTTATCTGACGCTTGGATTTCAATATCATATTTGTCTTTTTCCTCAAAGTCAATAATTCCTTTCACTGTTATTGCGCCTGTTCGATGATTAATTTCAAAAAGATCTAATAATCTATGACTGACGCTGTTGCTAAATGCAAAAACAACTTCTCCATTTGGGCCTTCGTCTAAGTCGGTTGCATTTACTTGAATAATGGTTGTGCCCACCGGAGCATTTTCATGAAGTGTCACAGAATATCCATCCAAAGAGAAAACAGGCGAATTGTCATTACTATCTAATACATTTATTAAAATATTAATATCGCCAGTTTTGGGAGGTTTTCCTCCATCAAGTGCAGTTAACACTAATGAATGACTTCCGGCTGCCTCCCTGTCCAAATATTTTTGCACAATCAATATTGGAATTTTTTCATTGTCTCCTTTATCTTTAATTTCCAAACGGAAATGATCATTTGTGCTAAGTTTATATTGCTGGACAGAGAAAGGGCCGCTGTCTGCATCGTGTGCCGCTTTGAGTGGAATTCGCATTCCAGGATGCACGGACTCCGGGATGTCCAAAGTCTTTATTTCTCCCGGGAAATTTGGAGAATGATCATTAACATCTACGACTTCCACTCCAACATAGTGCACCTCAAGCGGGTGTTCGAGCACCGTTTTTAAATTAATTACACACGCAGTGCTCCGTTCGCATACCTCCTCCCGGTCAATCTTCCTGCTTACGTACAGGATGCCATCGTTCTCTCCGAGGCGGAAAAGATTCTCGGTGGCGCTCGAAACAATCCGGTATTTCCGTTCTTTCAACGTGCTCCTGTCTAATCCCAAATCTTTGGCAACATTTCCGACGATAGTTCCTTCCTTGACTTCCTCAGGGATTGAGTATCTCAATTGAGCCGAGGTGCCACGCCACAAAAGCACAGCAACCACGCAGCAGACCCATCGCAAATGCGCGCTCCTCGCCTCGCATCCTCTTTGTTCCATGATGAAACACAACTACGGTCCAGGCGGCGTGCTGTTGACAAACTACTGCATTGTAATGCGACGGGAGCGTGTGCAATTCCTCAAAAATACGAAAATATGTCAAACAATGGTTGAACGCAGACGCAATCGAACGAGTCAGCTCACACAACTGAAACTGCAATGACGAGGGATGACCTGCAGGCAGCAGACAATCCGCTGTACTTTCACAATCACAGCGACACCATGTGTTGACATTACGTCCTACAAGTATCCAATTGTAAAACTAAAAATGGAATAAAACCACTTTATATACTTCATCTGAAATTTTCAAAGACATACCATACTATATCGGCGCGGATTCCATGTGATCAGAAAACAATAATACAATACAATTTTCAGTTCAAAACTGCAAATGCGATCAAAATTGCAGACGGAATCTACGGTGGTGTCTATGCAAATTAAATGGTGTAAATGCATCCCAAAAAACAAGTTGTTCGTCTGTATTTCTCTGAATAGGTGTGCGGCGACAAGAGCAGAAGTTTTCAGCACCCTGGACAGCGGACTTGCAATGCAAGTGGGCAGAACTGCGGGATTCAGCTTCCCTCGCGTGTTCATATGCTGGACCCTTGCAAAGTAAGGAGTCCCACATATGGTCAGTGTACTAAAAGAAAATGAATTATGTAACCAATATTTATTAAACCACATGCTGTAATCTGAAGGTTTGTTGTTTTATTTTCATGTTGATGTTTACAGTCTTGCTCAATTCAGACGTGCCACTGCAAACTACTGGCCAGAATGAGGAACACTTGGATTATTCACATCCACTGTCGATAGTCAAGCGCTTATTCTCTTCCGGGTCACAGGGAGGTGGAACCCATCACAGCTGACTTGGGGCAAATGACAAACTCAATCCTGGACTGGTTGTCAGTCAGTCACAGGACACGAATGGAAAGAGACGATGATTCACACCAACAGTAGCAGGAAGCAAACCCACGCTACTAGCCCGAAGTCAAGTAAGTACACCATCACATCATCAGTGGACTCCACTTGTATAATCTACATAATATTGATTCACACTAAAGGAAGAAAGCACGTATCACAAAAACAAAACCTTGAAAATGATCTCTGCAACGTAAAAAAAAAAAGTCTGTGACATGATGGGCTGGCTCATATTAGACAAGCTACATTGAAATATTATATGGGAAATGAAGACAGAAAAAAATTACAGATGTTCATTAAGTTGCATTGTCTGTAGGAATGTGTGGCAGTCTATTACACTAAGGGTAAAATGCGGAAGTAAACCGGCATAGGTGAGCCTCCATATCGACGAGTGCGACCGAAGTTTGCTGAGAAAAACAAAGTGCTTTCAATATGCTTTTAAACACGAAGTAACTATCAAAACAGTGCACATAATAGCAGCATCGATAAACTTAAACTAAAACTATCCAACAGACAAATGCAGATGTTTTGGTATACTGGTCGTGCAGATAAGCCAGAATTATTTCAAAAACTTTCTTACCTCCCCTGGAGTGTGCCTCCTATCAGGGAGACACAGAGTGTTGGCGTGGCTGCCCGGGACAACGGTCGAACCGATACTCATTCTGGGTCCGACTAGCATGTAGCGCTTGTCTCCTGATCTGTACTGGATGCTGTGACACAGCGTGCCGTCATAATTGGCATCTTGCAGATATTTGGAAGTGTACTCTGTGGATTTGGAGCACTGCATGGCGATCAGCACGATGATGCTGATGACAAAAAGGAGCGACACCGAGCCCAAAGTGATGATGAGATAAAAAGTCACGTTGTCTTCCTCGTCCACTTTTGCTGCACTTTTGACGTCGGAAGCTGCAAAAGCCTCTTTGGGCTCCACGAGTTTGACGGTCACGGTGGCTGTTGCCGACAGCGACACGTTGCCGTTGTCTTTGACCAGGATGAGCAGTCGATGCTCAGCCTCGTCCGTCTCCGTGAAGGAGCGAAGTGTTCGGATCTGGCCCGTGTAGCGGTCCAAAGAAAACAGACTGTGGTCGCTGACTTGCTGCAGCGAAAACAGCAACCAGCCGTTATATCCGATATCGGCGTCATAGGCTCGGACTTTCGTCACCAAGTCTCCCGCTTTGAGATTGCGGGGAATTTCCTCCACCCCTTCGGCAGAACCGTTGGAGCTGACTGGATACAGGATGACTGGAGCGTTGTCGTTCTGATCCAGAATGAACACCTTCACTGTCACGTTGCTGCTCAGTGGAGGACTTCCACCGTCGGTGGCCACCACGTGGAATTGGAAACTTTTTAATGTCTCAAAGTCAAAGCTTTTTAAAGCTGATATTTGTCCATTTTCACTATTTATACTTAGAAATGAAGACAGTTTGCTGTCATCTCTGACAATGTGATATGAAATTTTCGCATTCTCATTCTCGTCGCTATCAAAAGCTTTGACAGAAAAGATGGGCCCCCCTGCATTGTTGCCCTCACTAAGATAAAAAGTATAAGGACTGGATGAAAAATCTGGACTGTTATCATTCACATCTGAAACGAGAACACTTATTGTCTTTTCAGATGAGAGTGCAGGCTGACCAGAATCTTGTGCAACTACTAATATGTCATATTTGGACTTTTTCTCTCTATCCAAAGGTGATTTAGTCACTAAAGAATATATTTTGTCTTGTGATGATGGCGACAAAGCAAAAGGAACATCCTCACCGATGGAGCAAATCACTTTCCCATTGAGACCAGAGTCCAAGTCATTCACACTGATGAGAGCAACGGTTGTCCCGGGTCTGGAATCTTCGGGAATTAAACTGGAAAATGATGTCACTTCAATCTCGGGTGCATTGTCATTGACGTCGACTATCTTGATGATGACACTCTTCTCCGTAGTTAGTGGAGCAAGGCCTTTATCTGATGCTTGGATTTCAATTTCATATGTTTCTCTCTCCTCGTAGTCTATCAGACCGGAGACAACTATCTCCCCGGTTGAGTGGTTGATGTCAAACATTTTAAAGAAAGAATTACTCACACTTTCACCAAATGAGTAAATCACATCTCCGTTTTGACCGTCGTCCAAATCAGTTGCAATTACTTGTACCACTGTTGTGCCCACTGGGGCATTTTCATTCAGTGTCACAGAATACTCATTTGAAGAGAAAACAGGTGCATTATCATTTACATCTAAAACGGCTATTAATATATTCATGTCTCCAGATTTGGGGGGTTTTCCTCCATCTAGAGCAGTCAGCACCAGGGAGTGGCTTTCTGTCGCTTCTCTGTCCAATGATTTCTGCAGAACTAAGACAGGTATTTTACCGTCTTGTCCTTTGTCTTTGACCTCCAAGCGAAAATGATCATTTTGACTCAGTTTATAATTTTGCACGGAAAACGAACCGCTATCAAGATCACGTGACGGTTTCAGCTGAAAGCGAGCTCCGGGCAAAATAGACTCAAAAATGTCAATTTTTTTGTCCTTCTCCTCGAAGCTCGGGGCGTGGTCATTTACATCCAGCACTTCCACTCCCACGTAGTGAACCTCCAATGGGTTTTCCAGCACAGTTTTTAAATGAATCAAACACGTACTGCTCTGTGCACACACCTCCTCTCTGTCGATTAGGCGGCTCACATAGAGGATGCCATCGTTTGGATTCACGTGGAAAAGAGGCTCAGCGTCACTCGAAACGACGCGGTATTTCCGTTCTTTCAGGGTGCCTTTATCCAGTCCAAGATCTTTGGCTACATTTCCGACAAATGTTCCTTCGCTGATCCCCTCATGAATGGAATATCTCAAATTCGCCGAGGCCAAGCTGCACAGAATCGCAGTGGCCACAAAGCGGGCTAAACAGGATCGTCCGTTCGCCGACACGCATCTCCTTTGTCCCATGACTACCCACGTAAATACTCAGAAGAAACCCCCAGGAAGGCGGCTGTAGAACACACAACTTCGATGTACGGCAATGGTCATTATCCTCCTGCAACTTCAGATGTGAATGCAAGTACAATATTTCCAGGATGAGACAGACACACGCTGCCGAGAGATGTGCTCGCGCCCGACAGAACCAGACAACGAGGTTGATAAAAAATGTGATGACGAAACGTCCATGCGTCCTGAATTGTACTGTTAGACTGACACCATGCGATCGAAATGTTCTCTGCACTGATTCGAGAATGTCGATTTGACTTATTTTCTCTTATGTTTGTGCCCATTCATATCAAATGACAATACTCACAAAAAAAGCCCATCGGACGTTAACATCTAAAAGCAACATGACAATATAGAAAGCAGGTCATATTGAACTACTGTGCTGACATTGAAGAAAAGCATCAAAACAAACCAGAGATATTCGGCCAAACAATAACTTCAATAAAATAGTTGACAGCGACCTCATGTGAACCTCCTTTCACATTTCCTCAAACCTAAAAATTGACATTCAACATCGCGCTGCCTCTAAAGTAGCCCCCTTTCATTCTAGGTAAAACAAGAAATATAAACCAACACGATGACGCATGCTGATGACGAGAGATCAAGTGCATCACAAAGATCCAACAAGTCTTCTCAGTTGGTTTCGGTACCCACATTTTCCCATGCTCGTCATTTTCTCTCAAACTAAAATCAATTTTGCTGTTTAAAAACCTTATACATCACGTATGTCGACGACCCATTCAGCCATCTATTTATGTCCGGATTATAACGAATTCTGAATGACGCGTTTCAACAATCGCCATGAGGAATTTGGGAATAAAACATAAGTCAATGTAAAAATTGTGCAAAATAATGCGATATACAGTGCTAAGTATTCACGGAACAAATTCAGGAAAACACAACAGTACATGAGATTTTAAATATGCAAAAACAAACTTTTACTTCTTAGGACACAATACAAGTGCCTTTGTAATCCTCACGATATCCAAAATCCGCGCTTTAAGAACACGCGAGTTGTATTTTGGACTCGCCGTCTTGCTTTTGAACTGCAGTACACACTTTTAAGACTGCTAAATCGCTATGCGTTTCCGGTGAGGGCCTTTCATAATAAAATATCTCCACTCAACAGCCCCAAAGCTGGAAAACAATACATATCTGTTCAATTGCTTGACGAGACTCAACCATAACAATCAAGCACATTCACGGCCATGGTCGTGCAGTCAACTCAATACAACTTTATGTAGCGCTTTTACAGCAAGCAGGCGCAATCATTTGTCAGACTGTGTGAATCCCCAAAAGGCAAGATTCAGCTATACCTATTCCCACCACAATATAAAAATGGAAAAAATACATAATCAAATGACGAAGCGTAGTACATATTTTACTCAGTGCTTCCAAGACTCCAAAATTTGTTTCATAAAACATACACACACAGGCAGGCAGTTACTAAACCATGGAGTTAGTATGTCTTACCTCCCCGGAAGTGTGTCTCCTGTCAGGGAGCACCAGAGTGTTGGCGTGGCTGCCCGGGACTATGGTCGAACCGATACTCATTCTGGGCCCGACTAGCATGTAGCGCTTGTCTCCTGATCTGTACTGGATGCTGTGACACAGCGTGCCGTCATAATTGGCGTCTTGCAGATATTTGGAAGTGTACTCTGTGGATTTGGAGCACTGCATGGCGATCAGCACGATGATGCTGATGACAAAAAGGAGCGACACCGAGCCCAAAGTGATGATGAGATAAAAAGTCACGTTGTCCTCCTCGTCCACTTTTGCTGCACTTTTCACATCGGAAGCTGCAAAAGCCTCTTTGGGCTCCACAAGCTTGACGGTCAGGGTGGCTGTTGCCGAGAGCGACACGTTGCCGTTGTCTTTGACCAGGATGAGCAGTCGATGCTCAGCCTCGTCCGTCTCCGTGAAGGAGCGAAGTGTTCGGATCTGGCCGGTGTAGCGGTCCAAAGAAAACAGACTGTGGTCGCTGACTTGCTGCAGCGAAAACAGCAACCAGCCGTTATATCCGATATCGGCGTCATAGGCTCGGACTTTCGTCACCAAGTCTCCTGTTTTGAGATTGCGGGGAATTTCCTCCACCCCTTCGGCAGAACCGTTGGAGCTGACTGGATACAGGATGACTGGAGCGTTGTCGTTCTGATCCAGAATAAAAACCTTCACTGTCACGTTGCTGCTCAGTGGAGGACTTCCACCGTCGGTGGCCACCACTTGGAAATGGAAACTTTTCAGCGTCTCAAAGTCGAAACTTTTTAAAGCTGATATTCGTCCGTTTTCACTATTTATACTTAGATATGAAGACAGTTTGCTGTCATCTCTGAGAACATGATATGAAATTTTTGCATTGTCGTTTTCATCATGATCAAAAGCTTTGACAAAAAAGATGGGGCCCCCTACATTGTTGCCCTCGGGAACATAAAAAGTATAAGGACTGGACGAAAACTGTGGACTATTGTCATTCACATCTGAAACGAGAACACGGATTGTCTTTTCAGATGAGAGTGCAGGCTGACCAGCGTCTTTTGCAACTACTAATATGTCATATTTTGACTTTTTCTCTCTATCCAAAGGTGATTTGGTCACTAAAGAATATATTTTGTCTTGTGAT
The DNA here is from genome assembly GCF_025434085.1 of Hippocampus zosterae. Classification (NCBI taxonomy): domain Eukaryota; kingdom Metazoa; phylum Chordata; class Actinopteri; order Syngnathiformes; family Syngnathidae; genus Hippocampus; species Hippocampus zosterae. Next base: position 20,961,807 of record NC_067451.1, read on the forward strand.
GATGGCGACAAAGCAAAAGGAACATCCTCACCGATGGAGCAAATCACTTTCCCATTGAGACCAGAGTCCAAGTCATTCACACTGATTAGAGCAACGGTCGTCCCGGGTCTGGAATCTTCGGGAATTAAATTGGAAAATGATGTCACTTCAATCTCAGGGGCATTGTCATTGACATCAACTATCTTGATGATGACACTTTTTTCTGTTGTTAGAGGAACAGCTCCTTTATCTGATGCTTGGATTTCAATTTCAAACATGTCATTCTCCTCATAGTCTATAAGGCCTTTTACAACAATCTCACCAGTATTCATGAAGATGTCAAATAAATGCTTAACATTTTGATTATTCTTGCTGAAAGAATAAACTACATCTCCATTTAGGCCTTCATCTAAATCAGTGGCATTTACTTGTATAACAGTTGTCCCAATCGAAGCATTTTCATCGAGTGTCACAGAATAAACTTCCTTGGAGAAAACTGGTGAATTGTCATTAACATCTAACACATTTATCGAAATATTAATTTCACCTGTTTTGGGAGGTTTACCACCATCCAATGCAGTTAATACTAACAAGAGATGCCCCGTTTTCTCTTTGTCGAGAGATTTTTTAACAACCAAGATGGGAATTTTGCCATCTTTACCTTTATCTTTAACTTCCAGACGAAAATGTTCATTGTCGCTTAGTTTATATTGCTGAACCGAAAACTGACCACTGTCTCCATCCTTCGAAGCCAGGAGCTGAAATCTTGCTCCGGGCAACACCGACTCTGAAATATCCAGTTTTGTTTCTTCCTCAGGAAAACTTGGACTATGATCATTGATATCCAGTACCTCCACTCCAACATAGTGGACCTCCAGTGGGTTTTCAAGCACGGTTTTTAAGTTGATCAAACACGTACTGCTTTGCGGGCACTCCTTTTCCCTGTCGATCTTTCTGCTGACATAAAGGACGCCATCGGTCTGACTCACATGAAAAAGAGGCTCCGCACGACTGGAAACAATCCGATACTTGCGCTCTTTCAGCGTATTTCTATCCAATCCGAGGTCTTTTGCGGCATTGCCAACCACAGTTCCTTCATCGACCTCTTCGGAGATCGAGTATCTTAATTGCGCCGAAGCCACGCTACACAAAAGCACCGCAGCCACGCACCCGAGCAAGCAACGTCTCGCCCTTTGCTGCACGCCTCTTTGTTCCATGGTGATACGGAAAATCATCACTCGTCGATTCTAATAAAATCAGATGCACTTGTGAAAACGAAATACAAATGTGTAGTCCATGAGAATATTCCTCTGCTAAGCCATCAAGTGTGGATATCAGGACAGCGAGACAAGTGTCACCGCAGCGACAGACACGGCGATTATGACAGCGCGAATGTTAAAGTGGCAGTGGATCCGTACAACCGCTCACAATATGCGGTCACGTGAACATTTAATGGGTACGCGTCCTTACACTGACACCTAGAGATCAAAATACACATTACAGAAGAGGCGAGGACGGGATGAGCGTCAATTGGAAGCAGAACAAAGTTCCGAGTCACGCCATATCAGTGCACATTTAAGATTTATTTTTATCGGGCCTGAGCAGCAAAGACGTCATTGATTTTAGTAGCAAACAAAATACCACCCACTCTCACATTACACTTGCACTAATAATTTATAATTACTCAGTTATTTCCTACTGCCATCATAAAGAAAACACTTTGCTGGTAAAACCGCACCCGATACTCATAGTCTGAGATAAGTAATGAAGAAAGTAGCCCAACCATATTCCCAATCACAATTCAAATATGAGGCTGATACTTCTCAGCACAGTTGTAAACCATGATTTTTAACTATTATTTACTATTTGTTTCTTTCATTCAATTTTACTGCCACGTTTCTGATCAGAGCAGAAGTTTTCACGGGAAGCAAGGCACACTGGAGAATGTTTCAGCACCATAGACAGAGGCAGCGGGAATTCTGTGGCTCAACATTCAACAAGAAGAAAGCAAACAAAATACTCCACTGTCGGGTATTTCAAAATCAGGCAAGACTGTTAAACATGGAACAAAAAGCGTACATTTCCCTCGTCCACAAAAAAAGTTGTTATGAGAGGGAGCCGTTGAATGGGCTGTGTAAATATGCAAAAATATGCAAGAAGCAGAGAGGATGATTCTTTTACTTATTCTGTAAATGTCGGGAAAAAAAATTACGGTCTTACCTCCCCGGAAGTGTGTCTCCTGTCAGGGAGCACCATAGTGTTGGCGTGGCTGCCCGGGACTACGGTCGAACCGATACTCATTCTGGGCCCGACTAGCATGTAGCGCTTGTCTCCTGATCTGTACTGGATGCTGTGACACAGCGTGCCGTCATAATTGGCGTCTTGCAGATATTTGGAAGTGTACTCTGTGGATTTGGAGCACTGCATGGCGATCAGCACGATGATGCTGATGACAAAGAGGAGCGACACCGAGCCCAAAGTGATGATGAGATAAAAAGTCACGTTGTCCTCCTCGTCCACTTTTGCTGCACTTTTCACATCGGAAGCTGCAAAAGCCTCTTTGGGCTCAACGAGCTTGACGGTCAGGGTGGCTGTTGCCGAGAGCGAAACGTTGCCGTTGTCTTTGACCAGGATGAGCAGTCGATGCTCAGCCTCGTCCGTCTCCGTGAAGGAGCGAAGTGTTCGGATCTGGCCCGTGTAGCGGTCCAAAGAAAACAGACTGTGGTCGCTGACTTGCTGCAGCGAAAACAGCAACCAGCCGTTATATCCGATATCGGCGTCATAGGCTCGGACCTTCGTCACCAAGTCTCCCACTTTGAAATTCCGGGGAATCTCCTCCACCCCTTCGGCAGAACCGTTGGAGCTGACTGGATACAGGATGACTGGAGCGTTGTCGTTCTGATCCAGAATGAACACCTTCACTGTCACGTTGCTGCTCAGTGGAGGACTTCCACCGTCGGTGGCCACCACGTGGAAATGGAAACTTTTCACGGTCTCAAAGTCAAAACTTTTTAGTGCTGACACTTCTCCTGTTTCACGATTAACATTCAAAAAGGAGGAGAACAAATGATCAGTTCCTCTATTTCTTAATCTGTGATACTCGATCACAGCATTGCTCCCTTCATCATAGTCATGGGCTGTCACCGATAAAATAGAATTGCCAGGAGTGTTATTTTCATTAATGTAAAATATGTATGTGTTCCGGGAGAATTCGGGGCTGTTGTCATTTACATCAGACACAGTAATTTGTATAGTTTTGTCCGAGGATAAAGATGGGTCTCCTGCATCTCTGGCTAAAATTTTGACGCTAAAATGTGCCTGCTGTTCTCTATCCAAAAGTTGCTTTGTAACCAGAGAATACATATTCTTCTGTAAGGATGGGGACAGCATGAAGGGAACATCTGGACTTGTATGACACATAACTTTCCCATTCAGACCAGAATCTAAATCTTTAACACTTATTAATGCGACGGTGGTCCCCGGTTTTGCATCTTCTGGCAACGCGTTGGAAAATGACGTCACATCAATGTCGGGAGCGTTGTCATTAATGTCAACAATATGGATGATGACACTTTTGTCCGTCGACAGTGTCGCCACTGCTTTATCGGAAGCCTGTATGTCTATCTCGTACTTGTTGCACTCTTCAAAATCTATCGGACCCGCCACAGTCACCACCCCTGTCACGTGATTTAAATTAAAACGAGCTCGCGTGCGGGAATCCACGTCATTGCCAAAAGAATAAACCACGTCACCATTCGAGCCTTCGTCTAAATCTGTTGCGTTCACTCGCACCACTATGGTCCCGAGAGGGCAATTCTCATTTACATACGCAATGTATGACTCCTGAGTGAAAACTGGGGGGTTATCATTGACGTCAGACACCTCCACTATTATTGTCATGTTACCGGAGAGCGCAGGTTTTCCCCCATCCGTGGCTGTTAAAAATAACACGTGAGTCTTGACGGATTCTCTGTCCAGGGACTTTTGGAGAACCAAAGTGGGCGTTTTACGATCCTCGCCACGATCTTTGACCTCCAAACGAAAGTGCTCGTTGGGGGTTAGCTTGTAGTGTTGCACGGACAGGGCGCCCGTGTCTCCATCGCGCGCAGCCTGCAGCTGAAACCTCGCCCCCGGGAGCGCAGATTCAAACATCTCCAAAGTCTTTTCCTGCTCCGGGAAGCTTGGTGCGTGGTCGTTTATGTCCGCAACCTCCACCGCCACATAGTGTACCTCGAGCGGGTTTTCTAGGACGGTTTTTAACTCGATCACACAAACCTTGCTGCGGTCACACACTTGCTCTCTGTCAATGTTGCCGTTCACATACAAGATGCCGTCATCCTGATTCACGCGAAAGGGGGGCTCCGCAGTGCCACGCACAATTCGGTAGGCTCGCTCTTTCAGCGTGGCCCTGTCGAGACCCAAGTCCTTTGCGATATTCCCAACAGCAGTACCTTCCTTTACTTCCTCCGAGATAGAGTATCTAATTTGTCCCGACACGCGGCTGAAAATCAGAAGCATCAAGCAGGAAACCCACATTGTCTGATGTCCTCTTTGTTCCATCGTGTCACGAGAAAATGCGTTCCACGAAAATAAACGCATCCAAATATACTGCACATACATACAGCGATTTGAAACTCGTCTCATCAGCAGCCTTGCAAGAATAAAGCTTTCATCTGATCGCCACTGCGTGGTGAAACTGTTACTCCAAAAAGGAAAAAGGTTTGGTCTGTTCTGGTGTGAGTCGACTGGGATGCCTCTTATGATTTTTGTTCGATGACGTCACCACGTTATCATTCGTTTTACAGCTTTTTACTGGCACCATGTGATGCCGAATGGCACCGCATTTATTCCAGACGTATTATAAAGCAAATAATTTCACCCGACTGAAAAATGATATTTCTGCTTCACGGTCCGACACAGTCTGTATCTTGCCGACAGCACATATTGAAATAAGCTAAATATTCGACTGGGAACGTTGATCATTTTAAATCACTGTTCTTACCAAATGACTAAAACTTCACAAACATGAAATCACAATTATACATGGTAACGTGTAGATGTTGTTTGAGCTAATCACAAGATCACAACGGTATTTGCTGATATAAATATTATTTTTTTCAAATTGCCAAATGAAGCTTTGCTTCATTTCAAAATGTTCCACCCGCAACCTTATTCCAAAGTTGTTCTCACTTTAGTGGCTTTTGTTTTTTTTACAAATGAGTTGGAAATATTTGAGCATGCGCGTTTGGTCTTCACTTAATCAATTCAATCCAAATTCCCAAGCACACAAACAAAATCACGGGGGTCCCTCCTCCTCCCGAGATTGAACGATTCTTCGCTAACTACCTGTAAAGTCAAGTCAAGTTTCTCAAGTGGTGCTGCCCGTCATTGCAAGTGGTGGGGTGGGAGGCGTGGTCAGGTCAAAATATGAGCCAAACCACTCAGCGACCGCTGAGGTTGCCACGACATCAGTGGCACGCAGTAACGCCAATAAGAGACATGCACATATTTCGAGACAGAGAGAGAGAGAGAGAGTCAAAAGTTGTCTCCTCAAAGACTTTGAAACGCACTTTTGTTTCACAAAGGTGCATTATGAGCACAAGTATTTGCCTGTGATTCTGGCATTTGGAAAAGATACAATGTGGAACTGCTTTTCACCAACTTCATTGAGGAATAATCATTCAAATACATAGACATAAGAATGATCCCCCATGAATGCCAATGTCCATCTTTCTGCAAACAAGCAATATGCGCTCTCTGCATGCATATGCGGCAGGATGCTGAGATGGACATGAACATGATGCAGCATGCTCGTTGTGAGTCTTCAAACACAAATATTCACTTACTGCTTTCTTTCTTTTTTGCTTTTTCTTCTTCTTCCTTTCTCTTTCTTTCTTTCTTTCTTTCTTTCTTATTGAAATGCTCATATAGGCGTATACAACTAATTTTCTATAAGAGGGCCTCCACTAAGTGTAATATTATGACATAATACAATCCGAATAATATGAATTAACAAAAATGTCAATTGTTTTTGACAAGAGAATCATGTTGTTTTGTTTTGTTTTTTTTTAAGTGTGCTGTGTGCAAGAGCCGCACGATGATCAAGTGGTTAGCCTGGTCCACCTCACAGTGTAGAGGTGCAGGGTTCAATTCCGGCCCCGGTCTTCCTTGTGTGGAATTTGATTATTTGCTCCATGCCTGCATGCGTTTCTCCGGGTACTCCGGTTTCCTCACAATTCCAAAAACATGCAAGGCAGAATAATGGAACACTCAAAATTGTCCTTCAGTGTGACTGTGAGTGTAAATGGTTGTTTGTCGTCTGCCATGCGATTGGCTGGCAACTGGTTCAGGGTGTCCCTTGCCTACTGCCCAAAGACAGCCGTGACAGGTTCCAGCATGCCTGCGATCTCCGTGAGAATAAAAGGATTCGAAAATAGATGGGTGGAAGTTATGTGCAAATCAGGGCAAATGTAGCTACAGGAATAAACCTGCTTGTAAATGTTACTCCACAGGTGTATAGCTCTCAGTTACTTTCACTGCTTCAAGTTCCTCAAAAGATACACCAGCTCATTATAGACAATGGTCTCATGCTTAGAACAAACTAAAGGCTCTGTAATCTGAACACTTGCCTGACCAAAAAGACTGCACAAAATCTGTACCATTTATTATATAACTTCACTCCCATTTTCACTCAAGAGTCCACATACAACAAAGTCGAATTACATGGATGTGAAAATTCATGTGCGCAGTAGAAATCATTTAATAATCTAATAACTCAAAGCTTACCTCCCCGGAAGTGTGCCTCCTGTCAGGGAGCACCAGAGTGTTGGCGTGGCTGCCCGGGACTACGGTCGAACCGATACTCATTCTGGGTCCGACTAGCATGTAGCGCTTGTCTCCTGATCTGTACTGGATGCTGTGACACAGCGTGCCGTCATAATTGGCGTCTTGCAGATATTTGGAAGTGTACGCTGTGGATTTGGAGCACTGCATGGCGATCAGCACGATGATGCTGATGACAAAAAGGAGCGACACCGAGCCCAAAGTGATGATGAGATAAAAAGTCACGTTGTCCTCCTCGTCCACTTTTGCTGCACTTTTCACATCGGAAGCTGCAAAAGCCTCTTTGGGCTCCACGAGTTTGACGATCACGGTGGCTGTTGCCGAGAGCGACACGTTGCCGTTGTCTTTGACCAGGATGAGCAGTCGATGCTCAGCCTCGTCCGTCTCCGTGAAGGAGCGAAGTGTTCGGATGTGGCCCGTGTAGCGGTCCAAAGAAAACAGACTGTGGTCGCTGACTTGCTGCAGCGAAAACAGCAACCAGCCGTTATATCCGATATCGGCGTCATAGGCTCGGACTTTCGTCACCAAGTCTCCCGCTTTGAGATTGCGGGGAATTTCCTCCACCCCTTCGGCAGAACCGTTGGAGCTGAATGGATACAGGATGACCGGAGCGTTGTCATTCTGATCCAGAATGAACACCTTCACTGTCACGTTGCTGCTCAGTGGAGGACTTCCACCGTCGGTGGCCACCACGTGGAAATGGAAACTTTTCAGCGTCTCAAAGTCAAAACTCTTTAGTGCCATTACTTCGCCGGTGTCCGGGTTGATGTTCATAAATGACAACATTTTAAAGTCTGCGGTGGCATCTCTGATAATCTGATAAGAAATTTGAGCATTGTCAGCTTCATCCTTATCAGAAGCTTTTACAGAAAACACAGGGGCTCCAGGTGTGTTGTTTTCAGTGATATAAAAGGTATAAGGGCTTGATGAAAACTCCGGACTGTTATCATTTACATCTGACACGGCAACAGTTATGGTCTTTTCCGTTGAAAACACTGGCTCGTTTGTGTCCTTTGCAATGATGGTGACCTCATACTGAGAAACATGCTCCCTATCCAATCTCGACTTTGTGACTACAGAGTACATGTTGTCTTGTAAAGATGGCGATAAAGTAAACGGGACATTTTGTTTGATGGCACACAGTACTTTACCATTAATTCCGGAGTCTAAGTCACTAACACTCATCAGAGCCACAGTGGTTCCTATTTTTGCATCCTCGTTAATGGAGTTTGAAAATGAAGTCAGCTCTATTTCGGGGGCATTATCATTGACATCAATGACAGTTATCAAGACACTCTTATCAGCTGTCAAAGGAACTGTCCCTTTATCAGACGCATGTATATCAATTTCATAGCTTTTGCTTTCCTCAAAATCAAGGTGGCCAATCACTTTAATTTCACCAGTGTTTGAGTCTATACTGAAAAGTTCTGTTACTTTGACGTCCACCTCCTTGCCGAATGAATAGACTATTTCACCATTGGCGCCCTGGTCCATATCTGTCGCATTCACCCGAATCACAAGCGTGTCCACTGGAACGTTTTCATTCAGGGAGGCAGAGTAAACCTCCTTGTCAAACATGGGAGAGTTATCGTTCACATCGAGCACATCCACGATTATTTCTATGGAGCCTGACTTGGGGGGTTTCCCCCCGTCTACCGCTGTAAGGCGCAGACGGTGTCTCCCAGATGTCTCTCTGTCTAACTGCTTGAGCAGGACTAAAAATGGAACTTTACGGTCCTCGCCTCTGTCCTTTACCTCAACGCGAAAATAGTCATTTTGATTAAGTTTGTATTGCTGAACGGAAAACTGTCCCACATCGGGGTCTCGCGCCAGTTGGAGTTGGAACCGGGCTCCCGGCATAGCCGACTCCCATATTTCAAAGCGTTTTTCTTTTTCGAGAAAAACGGGTGAATGGTCATTAATGTCTAATATTTCCACCGCAACGTAGTGCACCTCCAACGGATGTTCAAGCACTGTTTTCAGGTTGATCACACACGGGCTGACGCGTTCACACGCCTCTTCTCTGTCTATCCTCCTTGCCACATACAACATGCCGTCGTCCTGGTTCACTTCCAGAATGGGCTCAGCCGTGCCGGACACGATTCGGTATCCTCGCCCTTTAAGTGCGCCCTTATCCAACCCCAAATCCTTCGCAATGTTCCCGACCACAGATCCCTCTTGAACCTCCTCTGATATGGAATATCTGAGCTGTGCACATGTTCCATTGCACAAAATGAGCACTAAAGACAACCAGCAGCGTCGCTCCCTCCTACCTCCGCATCGCCTTTGTTCCATGCCGTGGAAATGACTATTATCCTGCCGATGTGCAATGTCCTGCAAAAGACGAGTGTGTGCTGGTGCTGAATGAGCCACGAAAAAATCGAACCAGTCACATCAATGAGCTTTGAGAATAAAATCAGCAATTTGCTAATCACGGCACGACACGCTGCGCATGAAGCACTGAGAAATAACAAAAACCAGGCAGTCAGGTTTGAAAAAAGGACCGTGACGTCAAGTAGTGCTCTACATAGATATATTGGGGTATACTGACCCCTAGTGTCGAAAAACGTAACACATGAATATCGAAAACCTGTCCAGATTAGCACAAGAAGCAAGCAAATGGGGAAGATTCAAATTATTTGTTTTCTCCAGAAGTACACAACTCACGTCCGTTCAAAAATAAGACAATGGAAGCCAATTTCAAAACAAGATACACGCAGACGCGCACACACATAGGCAATTGGTTTCATTCATTCATTGGCAGCATCTGTTTGATGTTCTCTGAAATTAGAAGACAGCAATTGAAAACATATCCATCTTGTCCAAACCAGATGATAGCAACAAGACGCAACTGTGCCCACGCGTGCAATATAATATGTTGGCATGCAAGGACATGCAGCAGTTGAAAGAAGAGAAACATCAACTGTTCTTCAGCGTAAATTAAAAGAAAAATTGCCTTTCAAATTTCTTGCGGAGCAGTTGAATCAAATTGCCATTGAATTTCTGAACAACTTGAAGGAAACCTTGATAACCACTTAGCAGCATTTATCAAAGAAATATTTGTTTTTCACATTCTTGTACCCAAGGATGCAGCCTATTGTGTTTACAACCAAATATAAATGTCGGTAAAGACAGCACTACATGCTGATGGGAAATAAACTTCAAGAACCACATTTGCATTTATGCCACTGCCTAACAATGTTTACAACACACATTCCCAAGTCAGTGAGAAGCATAAATTCACTCTTCATTTCCTAGAGTTCACAGCAACCCAAGAAGCAACAAACCAAGGCCATGAAAAACATCCATGTACTGTATATATTTTCTAATCTATTTTTCCTCACAAGGGTCGCGGGCGTGCTGAAGCTGATCCCAGCTGTCTTATTGGGCAGTAGGCGGGGTACACCCTGAAATGGTTGCCAGCCAATTGAAGGGCACAGGCACACATAGACGAACAACCATCCGCGCTCACCTTCACACCTAGGGGCAATTTGGTGTGTGCCATCAACCTGCCATGCAAATTTTTGGGGATATGGGAAGAAACTGGATCACCAGGAGAAAACCCACGCAGGCACGAGCATTAGAAACACTGCTATTGAAAAAGGTTCCTTACCTCCCCGGAAGTGTGTCTCCTGTCAGGGAGCACCAGAGTGTTGGCGTGGCTGCCCGGGACTACGGTCGAACCGATACTCATTCTGGGTCCGACTAGCATGTAGCGCTTGTCTCCTGATCTGTACTGGATGCTGTGACACAGCGTGCCGTCATAATTGGCGTCTTGCAGATATTTGGAAGTGTACTCTGTGGATTTGGAGCACTGCATGGCGATCAGCACGATGATGCTGATGGCAAAAAGGAGCGACACCGAGCCCAAAGTGATGATGAGATAGAAAGTCATGTGGTCCTCCTCGTCCACTGTTGCTGCATTTTTCACATCGGAAGCTGCGAAAGCCTCTTTGGGCTCCACAAGTTTGATGGTCAGGGTGGCTGTTGCCGACAGCGACACGTTGCCGTTGTCTTTGACCAGGATGAGCAGTCGATGCTCAGCCTCGTCAGTCTCCGTGAAGGAGCGAAGTGTTCGGATCTGGCCCGTGTAGCGGTCCAAAGAAAACAGACTGTGGTCGCTGACTTGCTGCAGCGAAAACAGCAACCAGCCGTTATATCCGATATCGGCGTCATAGGCTCGGACTTTCGTCACCAAGTCTCCCACTTTGAAATTCCGGGGAATCTCCTCCACCCCTTCGGCAGAACCGTTGGAGCTGACTGGATACAGGATGACTGGAGCGTTGTCGTTCTGATCCAGAATGAACACCTTCACTGTCACGTTGCTGCTCAGTGGAGGACTTCCACCGTCGGTGGCCACCACGTGGAATTGGAAACTTTTCAGCGTTTCAAAGTCAAAGCTTTTTAATGCCAGAATGTCTCCCGTTTCAGAATTAATATTCAGAAATGATGCGTGCCCATTTTCTTTTGCTGTGTTCCTCAAAATGTGATAAGAAATTAGTGCGTTTTCACCTTCGTCGCGATCAAATGCCTTTACGCAAAATATAGAATCCCCCGGTTTATTATTTTCACCAATGTAGAACGTGTAAGGATTCTGTAAAAATTCCGGCCTGTTGTCATTTGTATCGGATAAAAAAACACTGATCGTCTGTTTGGAGGTAAGAACTGGTTCACCCGAGTCTTGAGCAATTATCGTTATATCGTATGCCCGTTTCTGCTCCCTGTCAAGCTGGGACTTAGTTACAACAGCAAACATGTTATCCTGCATAGATGCAGTTAACATAAAAGGGGACTCTTCGGAAACATTAATTATTATTTTGCCGTTAAGGTCAGAGTCTAAATCCTGAACACTGATGAGAGCTACTGTTGTCCCGGGTCTCGAGTCTTCGGAAACTGCGCGAGACAAAGACGTGACTTCTATCTCCGGACGATTATCATTCATATCAATAATTTTAATAATTACACTTTTATCTGTTTTAAATGGAATATTTCCTTTATCCGATGCCTGGATGTCAATGTCATAACCGTCTTGCTCCTCATAATCAACGTTGCCCTTCACAATAATTTCCCCAGTGACAGAATCTATGTCAAATAATTGTCTAATTTTTTCTTTGACGTCACTTCCAAACGAATAGACAATTTCCCCGTTGGAGCCGAAATCCGAATCCGTTGCATTAACTTGAATGACAGTCGTGCCCACCGGGGCGTTCTCTTGCAGCGTTACCGAATAAGACTCTTTCGTGAACACCGGCATGTTGTCGTTCACGTCTAGAACCTCGATGAGGATTTCAACCGAGCCCGTTTTTGGGGGTGTACCCCCATCTATGGCTGTCAGCACCAGTTTGTGGTTGCGTTTGTTCTCTCTGTCAAGCTGCCTCTGCAACTGCAAAATTGGCGTTTTGCCGTCTCGACCTCGGTCTTTCACCTCCAAGCGGAAGTAGTCGTTTTGACTGATTTTGTACTGTTGCACCGAATTTAGACCGCCGTCCGGGTCATATGCATTCTGCAGCTGATATTTAGCACCCGGCAAAGCGGACTCGACTATTTCCAGTCTTTTTGTCTTCTCCGGGAACGTGGGGGTGTGGTCGTTTATATCTATTATTTCCACGGTGATATAATGCACCTCCAGTGGGTTGTCGAGTACGGTTTTAAGATTAATCAGGCACGCATTACTCTCCTTACAAACCTCCTCTCGGTCAATTTTACGGTTTGCATAAAGGGCGCCGTCGTTCTCATTTACCTTAAAGAGTTGCTCACTCGAGCTGGACATAATGCGGAAGCCCCTCTGCTTTATTGAAGCCAGGTCTATTCCTAAATCCTTCGCAACATTCCCAACAAAAGTCTCCTCATTGAGCTCCTCAGATATGGAATATCTGTGCTGTGGGGAAGCAGAACGGACGCATAAAAACAAAGCCAAGACTCCGAGCAAAGGCCGGCGCTCCCGTCCTCTTTGTTCCATGTCGAGCGACCAAAATAGAGATCCAAACATGTCCAAAATGTCCCCGTCTTTCTAGTATATTTTCGTCATTGCAGACTGCAAAATAACAGCACCCACAACTCCCTTTTTCGCTGTTCAACTAAAAAAGCGCGAAAGTACGAACGAACATGAAAGGATCAACGTGGGTTCGTCCAAATGTGTCAGCTGAATGCTGTATAATCACCAGCCTCAAGATTGAATGGGCGGGCTCGGCATGTGCGCTTCAACGTTAAATGCCTTACGTGGTAGCATACTGCCACCCCGTGATTGTGTGGAAGACAGGAATCACATTTAATTTTCACCTCGGAAGACAACAATTCCTGCAAATGCTGACACACGCTTGCAGACGTGTTGAGCTCCACACATTCAAATAAAAATAGACTCTTCTATCAAATCTCTCGAACTCAACATCGCGTGTTCAATTGCAATGTGATAAAATATCAAGACAGTGATAGACAGTGATAGGGCGTATTTTGGCGAAGGAAACATAATTTTCTCTGTGGATCTTAATCACGTTTTCAAAAAGAGCGGCCTGTTCACTAAGTGCTCATTGAAACTTCCTTTGAGGGTATGCGATCAGTTACCCACAATGAACCCACAATCATGCAGTTGATGCAGCAGCTAGTCAGAAAACAACCCATGGCACTTTTATCCATCGCAGGAACACCAGACATTCCTAATGATCACATAAAAGCAAGTTTTAGAATTCGTCATACATTCAACTAGCATGTCAACCAAACATTCTGATCCACACGAATAATCATCCTTGCCATCACGCAAACATAAACTCTGCATCAATTTAAGTGAAAATATAAGAAACCAGAAGCACAAAAAGCCTGATGGAATTTACTACACTGAATCGTCGTGCTGAAAAGGCGTGGCTTAAATGAGGTGTTTTCCGCGACGTTTCGGGACAGACGTGTGGAAACAAAAACAAGCGTTTCCAGCACCATGGACAGCAACGTTGCAGTCCAAGTGAGCGTAATTTACAGACAGAAACCACACCATTTTCCCTTGTCTTGGTATCATCTGCACATTTGTTAGGTATGAAGACCCATTAATATTAATTCTACTTTATTCGAGATGGTGCACATCCAGTCTGGCCTCCTACCGTTCCTTTAGAGTGAAGAGATGTAGTCATAGGTGGTGTCATTCAGCAGTATGAGAAGTGTATTTCAGATCACAACAATTCCATAACTGGCTAATCGTTTTGAGTACTACAATTACCTGAAAGTTAAGACTAGCGTGTGAGAAATTGCGTTGGTAGCTTTTACCTACGGCCAGTAAAGTACAAATAATAGAGTGGTCAATGAGGACACGCATCATTCATGTTGTTGTTTTCTTGTTTTCAATGCTAAAGTGAAAACATTGATAAACTTTAGTTGAAATAACTACGTAAAAAATGATCAATATTTTAAAAAACCCCAAAGGTAATGGATCACATCTTCCAAGCGACACATTTTAAAATGAAACCCCATGTGCAATACGTAATAACTGCATGTGTTGAACAAATCTTAAGACTATTCAACAACAGATAAATTGAAACACTAAAGGTTGCAGGCAGGCTATCATTCTGAAGCTTCCTTACCTCCCCGGAAGTGTGTCTCCTGTCAGGGAGCACCAGAGTGTTGGCGTGGCTGCCCGGGACTACGGTCGAACCGATACTCATTCTGGGCCCGACTAGCATGTAGCGCTTGTCTCCTGATCTGTACTGGATGCTGTGACACAGTGTGCCGTCAAAATTGGCGTCTTGCAGATATTTGGAAGTGTACTCTGTGGATTTGGAGCACTGCATGGCGATCAGCACGATGATGCTGATGACAAAAAGGAGCGACACCGAGCCCAAAGTGACGATGAGATAAAAAGTCACGTTGTCCTCCTCGTCCACTTTTGCTGCACTTTTCACATCGGAAGCTGCAAAAGCCTCTTTGGGTTCTACGAGTTTGACGGTCAGGGTGGCCGTTGCCGAGAGCGAAACGTTGCCGTTGTCTTTGACCAGGATGAGCAGTCGATGCTCAGCCTCGTCCGTCTCCGTGAAGGAGCGAAGTGTTCGGATCTGGCCCGTGTAGCGGTCCAAAGAAAACAGACTGTGGTCGCTGACTTGCTGCAGCGAAAACAGCAACCAGCCGTTATATCCGATATCGGCGTCATAGGCTCGGACTTTCGTCACCAAGTCTCCTGCTTTGAGATTGCGGGGAATTTCCTCCACCCCTTCGGCAGAACCGTTGGAGCTGACTGGATACAGGATGACCGGAGCGTTGTCGTTCTGATCCAGAATGAACACCTTCACTGTCACGTTGCTGCTCAGTGGAGGACTTCCACCGTCGGTGGCCACCACTTGGAAATGGAAACTTTTCAGCGTCTCAAAGTCAAAACTTTTTAATGCCGATATTTGTCCATTTTCTGAATTGATATTTAAACTGTGCAAATAAATGTGTTCCTTCTCTCTCCCATCTCTTAAAATGTGATATGTAATGTGGGCATTTTCACCTTCATCGTGGTCAAATGCGCTCACCGAAAAGGCGGACTGGCCTGAAGGGTTGTTCTCAGTCACGTAAAATGTGTAAGGGCTCGAGGAAAACTCTGGACTGTTGTCATTAACATCTGAGACAGCAAAAGTTATGCTTTTTTCAGACGACAAAGAGGGCACGCCTGCATCTCTCGCAACTACTCTAACCTCATATGTGGATTGCTGTTCTCTATCCAATGGTGATTTTGTGACGATAGAATACATGTTATCTTGTGTTGAAGGTGTTAATATAAAGGGGACATTTTCACTGATTGAGCAAATTACTTTTCCATTCAGACCAGAGTCTTCATCAAGTACACTGATTAATGCTACAGTGGTTCCCGGTCTAGCATCTTCTTTTATTGCGCTGGAAAATGACGTCACTTCGATCTCTGGAGTGTTGTCATTCATATCAATTATTTTTACGAGGACACTCTTTTCTGTCTGGAAAGGAGCAGATCCTTTATCAGAAGCCTGTATGTCAATTTCATAGCTTTCCTCTAATTCCGAATCAATCAGAGCTTGTACAGTTATTACACCTGTTTGAGGATTTATGCGGAACAGCTCACGTATTTTGCTATTTACATTATTTCCTAATGTATAGATAATTTCACTATTGGTGCCCTCATCTGAATCAGTGGCATTCACTTGTATAACAGTCGTGCCAATTGGCGCATTTTCACGCAGAAGCGCCGAATAATTATCTTCTATGAAAACAGGCACATTATCATTAACATCTAAAACACGCACCCATATTTCAGCAGTTCCGGATTTACTCGGTTTTCCTCCGTCAATAGCTGACAAGAGCAATTTGTGATTGCTCTTTGCTTCTCTGTCGAGCGACTTGAACAGCACTAAAATTGGTATTTTACCATCCTTTCCTCGTTCTTTCACTTCCAAACGAAAATGGTCATTTGCACTGAGTTTATAGTCCTGGATGGAAAATGGCCCGACGTCGGGGTCGTGTGCAGCTTGCAGCTGGAGGCGCAAACCCGGCAAAGCAGATTCTGAAATCTCCAGACGTGATGCGTTCACGGAGAAGCTTGGAGAGTGGTCGTTAATGTCGAGCACATCCACGCTGACATAGTGAATTTCCAGCGGGTTTTCCAACAACGTTTTGAGCTGAATTACACACACGCTACTGCGCTCGCACACCTTCTCCCTGTCGATGACTCGGTCCACATAAAGCAGACCGTCACTGTGGTTGACGCTAAAGAACGTCTCTGATGAGCCCTCGACGATGCGGTACCCTCGCCCTTTCAGCGTGGCCTTGTCGAGTCCCAAATCCTTCGCTATGTTCCCCACAACAGTTCCTTCTTTCACTTCTTCTGCGATGGAATATCTGATCTGCGCGCAAACTCCGCTCCACGACAAAATAAGCACAGCAATCAAAGCAAACAATCGCCTTTGACCAACAGGCGAGTCACGTCCTCCGCGATTCATAATGATGGCGCAGCAATATCCACAGTGGAAAAAATACCTTCACCAAATGGCAATATATTCTAAAACTGTATGGTTGATTAAACCCAACCACAGCGCTGACTATAGTCACCGTGTGCGCCCAGAATGCACCAAGCGCTATTGTGTAAAAATCCACCCGACAAATGGGAGGATCTTTTTTTATTGACAAAGAGATTCTCTCCGAGCACATTCGTGCACATACTGACACCAAGTGATCGCCTCCAATATGTCGGATACGGAGACTTTCATTATTATATCACAAATACACACAGGTACCCGTCAATGAAAGACATGAACGATTTCGATTTAAAAAAACGGAAGAAGAATTAAGAATCGTTGCGCAATATTACAACGAGAAGGCAAACACCATTCCTACCGATTCAGCATCACACTGCACTCCTAAATTATTAATGTTTAGTTCCAAAATTCGCCACGAACATTTGGACGACCAAATCATATCCAACAAAAAATTTAAAGGCTTTATAGTTTGAAACCGTGGTACTGGTGTATGACACAACATTTATTCTTTGGAATATTTGTTTCATGTCGTTTGTTCCAGATTAGTAATAAAACAGGTCGCTTGGGATCTTGAAGTGAGTCCCGGCCCGCTTTTGGCATGAAAAAAAAAAAACAAATATTTAACGAAGACTTTTATTTTGAAGGACAAGCATCAGAAAAGTGCAGCGGTCTCACAATAGCCGTGAACACATGACGTGACTAACACGACTCAAATGCGTGGAGTTTGGATGCCAGCTACAGAAGGGTAAATATTTCATGTTTATTGTGGATTTTTGCACATATAAAAACACGAAACAGTGTGCTCTTTTGATATTGTGTGCACTGATAATAGAGCTAAGTCACATCCACCTCCGTTTGAGCACACTGCTAAACTGTAAAATGTCAAATATCGGGGCATATTTGTTGTTGTTTTATTAATGTTTTGAATGTTCCTGATATATGTACCTGTGTGTAAAAAATGTATATACTGTAGGGGGCACTATTTTTTTACTGTTGTGCGAATAACTGCGATTTTGATCTTTGATACCTGTACTCAATTTTTACTGCAGTGCTGTTAAGCAAACCACAGTGAAATGCAAAACTGATCTGAATAAAGATTATTGCTCGATGAAACCAGACCCCATCATAAGCCTGACCCCTGATGGGAATTATGACTGCCGGAAACTCAAAGAGAAGCAATGCTCATGTGTTATTTCAAGTGTAATATACCTACAAATAAATCACAGCCAGCTGAAACAACAGCAGGATGATGCCAAGTGCATTTACAATATGCATAACCCAAATAAGTTGAGAATCAACATTTTAAAACAATCAGAAGTGTTCAGGGCACAAATCGCTTATTGTGAACAAGCACTGCATTGGGGGATTCGCTTACCTCCCCCGACGTGTGTCTCCTGTCAGGAAGCACCAGAGTGTTGGCGTGGCTGCCAGGGACCATGGTCGAACCGATACTCATTCTGGGTCCGACTAGCATGTAGCGCTTGTCTCCTGATCTGTACTGGATGCTGTGACACAGCGTGCCGTCATAATTGGCGTCTTGCAGATATTTGGAAGTGTACTCTGTGGATTTGGAGCACTGCATGGCGATCAGCACGATGATGCTGATGACAAAAAGGAGCGACACCGAGCCCAAAGTGATGATGAGATAAAAAGTCACGTTGTCCTCCTCCTCCACTTTTGCTGCACTTTTCACATCGGAAGCTGCAAAAGCCTCTTTGGGTTCTACGAGCTTGACGGTCAGGGTGGCTGTTGCCGAGAGCGACACGTTGCCGTTGTCTTTGACCAGGATGAGCAGTCGATGCTCAGCCTCGTCCGTCTCCGTGAAGGAGCGAAGTGTTCGGATCTGGCCGGTGTAGCGGTCCAAAGAAAACAGGCTGTGGTCGCTGACTTGCTGCAGCGAAAACAGCAACCAGCCGTTATATCCGATATCGGCGTCATAGGCTCGGACTTTCGTCACCAAGTCTCCTGCTTTGAGATTGCGGGGAATCTCCTCCACCCCTTCGGCAGAACCGTTGGAGCTGACTGGATACAGGATGACTGGAGCGTTGTCGTTCTGATCCAGAATGAACACCTTCACTGTCACGTTGCTGCTCAGTGGAGGACTTCCAGCATCGGTGGCCACTACTTGGAATTGGAAACTTTTCACCGTCTCAAAATCAAAACTTTTTAATGCTGCTACGTCTCCATTTTCAGAATGTATATTCATAAAAGATGTTACTGTGTTATCCTTCTCAGTTCGAGCTATTTTGTATTGAATAACTGCATTTTCATTCACATCATTATCAATTGCCTTTAAGGAGAATACTGATGCTCCTGCGATGTTGTTTTCTACCAGGTAAAAATTAAACGGGCTTTGTTCAAAACGTGGATTGTTGTCATTCACATCAGACAACTCGATGTCAAATGCCCTAGAACTAGACAAAGGAGGATCTCCGCAATCTGTAGCTTCAATTGTTATTTCATAATGAGAAACTTCTTCACGATCCAAGAATCCCTTTGTAACAACTGAATATGTGTTCTCCTTATAGGAAGGTTTTAATTCAAAAGGGACATTGTTGGTGATATGCAAAATGACTTTACCATTCACACCAGAGTCTTTATCCTTAACACTAATGAGGGAAATAACCGTACCAGGCTTTGAGTCCTCTAACACATTATTTGACAGTGACATCACCTCGATGACGGGCGGATTATCATTGACATCTTTTATTCTCACAACCACACGACACCTGCTTGTCAGTGGTGGTATTCCTTTGTCAGAGGCCTCAATTTCTATTTTGTAAATATCCGATTCTTCGTAGTTCACCGCCCCTTTCAACTTAATTTGGCCACTCAAGCTATCGATTTCAAAAATATCAGACACTTTGCTTGCCAAAGTCTTGCTCAGGCTGTATTCTATTTCACCATTCATACCTTCGTCTGGATCTGTTGCGTTCACTCGTGCAACAATTGTACCATCTGCCAGATTTTCATATATTTCAACATTATAAGTGTCCTGACTAAAAATTGGTCGATTATCGTTGCTGTCAAGCACAATAACGGATACATTAAGCGTACCTGACTTTTGAGGTTTCCCTCCATCGATTGCAGTAACAAATAGGAAGTGCTTATTTTTATGTTCTCTGTCTAATGACCTCTTCAGAACCAAAAACGGTATTTTTTCATCGTCACTTTGAACAATATCGAGTTCAAAGTGTTCATTAGGCGATAGCGTGTACGTGCGCACCGAGTTCATTCCAGCATCTGGATCGCTGGCTGCGTGCAGCTGGAATCGTGTTCCTGGTGATGAATGTTCAGCTATTTCAAAAATCTGTTTCTTTTGGGAAAAAACAGGACTGTGGTCGTTCACATCTGTGATTTCCACCACTACATAATGCACCTCAAGGGGATTCTCAACCAGGATCTTGAGCTCCAGCAAGCAGGCGGCGCTCCCCTGACAAAGCTCCTCCCGGTCAATTTTGCGTCGGACCTGCAGGGCGCCATTGTCTGCGTTTACCTCGAAATATGCGTCCACGGCTCCCGACACCACCCTGAAACGCCTGTCACTGAGTGCGCTTCTGTCCAGTCCGAGGTCTTTTGCAACATTGCCCACAACAGATGCAGTCGCCATTTCCTCGGGAATAGAGTAGCGAAGCTCGGCCAAAGCACGCTCCCCGAAAAACAACAGAGAAGAATGCAGAAGAAAGCACAAAAAGCTCCTTGTTTTCCGTCCTCGTTCTCCTTTCATTGTTATTTCGACAAGACAAGCGCTGCACACACACACTCAAAAATAATAATGATAAACCTGTCCAGTCCCAGCGATGGTGGCAATGTCATCAGAAATCAAACCGCACAATTCGGAGTCCCGGAACAAATGAACGCTCTCTTCGGATTGCAGACAAAAAGCGACAGCAGGACCCGCTTGTTAATGGCCTTTTTGGTGTTACAGCGACACCTGCAGGATATTATAAATAGTTTCATTATCAATTATCAAATACATGCACTATACCATGTGACTTTATTCATTAAGAAACTGAAAGAACAAATATCATATGTAATAAATAAATAAATAATCAGGAAGGAATTGCTAAGGTAGAAAGATTTAGTCTTCAATAGTGGTGGCTGTTTTTTTCTGTTAAAATAAGAAAAATTACTTAAAAATATCTGTACTCGTGAAAAATAGACTAGTCACGAGGTTAAGCAATTACACAGTTCCCCCTTTTCCTCGAGCGAAAGAATACAGTAGAAATTTCAGCACCTTGGAGAGCAGCATGATCCAATCCTCACTTCCCTCATCCAACCAAAAAATTATTTTAAAACATACTTTCTTCATAGTTAGGCAACACTTTTTGGGACCCAGAGAGCAGTACACACAGTTAACTCTTGGCAAGGAGATGATGATTTACAACACTGGACCTCGGCAGTCCGACCAAAAGTAATGACAGACTGAAATTTAATTTGTTACAGGAAAGCAGGAACTGTTTTGCACGGTAGTGAAAAGATTATTATTTCAACGATACATCCCTCTACACGCATGTCGGACAGGGGATTAACCTGTCAATCAACAATGCAGTGCACAGCCTTTGAAGGTTATTGTTGTCAGATTCTTACCTCCCCCGAAGTGTGTCTCCTGTCAGGGAGCACCAGAGTGTTGGCGTGGCTGCCCGGGACTACGGTCGAACCGATACTCATTCTGGGCCCGACTAGCATGTAGCGCTTGTCTCCTGATCTGTACTGGATGCTGTGACACAGCGTGCCGTCATAATTGACGTCTTGCAGATATTTGGAAGTGTACTCTGTGGATTTGGAGCACTGCATGGCGATCAGCACGATGATGCTGATGACAAAAAGGAGCGACACCGAGCCCAAAGTGACGATGAGAAAAAAAGTCACGTTGTCCTCCTCTTCCACTTTTGCTGCACTTTTGACGTCGGAAGCTGCAAAAGCCTCTTTGGGTTCTACGAGTTTGACGGTCAGGGTGGCCGTTGCCGAGAGCGACACGTTGCCGTTGTCTTTGACCAGGATGAGCAGTCGATGCTCAGCCTCGTCCGTCTCCGTGAAGGAGCGAAGTGTTCGGATCTGGCCCGTGTAGCGGTCCAAAGAAAACAGACTGTGGTCGCTGACTTGCTGCAGCGAAAACAGCAACCAGCCGTTATATCCGATATCGGCGTCATAGGCTCGGACTTTCGTCACCAAGTCTCCCGCTTTGAGATTGCGGGGAATTTCCTCCACCCCTTCGGCAGAACCGTTGGAGCTGACTGGATACAGGATGACTGGAGCGTTGTCGTTCTGATCCAGAATGAACACCTTCACTGTCACGTTGCTGCTCAGTGGAGGGCTTCCACCATCGGTGGCCACCACGTGGAAATGGAAACTTTTCACGGTCTCAAAGTCAAAACTCTTTAGTGCAGTGATCTGTCCATTCTCTGAATTTATATGTAGAAAAGATGTGACATCATTTTCAATCCCTGCTCTTATAATATTGTAAGAAATAGCAGCATTTACATTCACATCCTTATCTGTTGCGCTAACAGAAAACACTGACTGTCCAGCAATATTATTTTCCGAAAGGTAAAAGTTAAGTGGGTACTGGTCGAAATGTGGTTTATTATCATTTACATCTGATACTTGAATGCTTAACGTTTGAAGAGTGGACAAGGGGGGTTCACCACAGTCTGTGGCCATGATGGTTATTTTGTACTGTGACACTTCCTCTCTATCTAAATGTTCCTTGGTGACGACTGAGTAAATGTTTTCTTTGTAGGACGGTTTTAATTCAAATGGCACATCATTGGCAATCTGTGAAATAATTTTACCATTCACAGCAGAGTCTTTATCCGTTACACTAATGAGGGAAATCACTGTCTCAGGTTTGGAGTCTTCAGACACTTTGCTTGACAGGGATGTGACTTCTATTTCAGGAGGGTTATCATTGACATCTTTAATTTTTACAATAATTCGACACCTCCCAGTTAAAGGAGGCTGCCCTTTATCAGATGCATGAATATCAAGTCTATAAATCTCCGATTCCTCAAAATCAACAGGCCCTTTCAACTTAATGAGCCCACTTAACTTGTCTAATTCAAAAATGTCTTTCGCATTTTGCAATGTTTTGCCCAGGCTATATTCTATTTCGCCATTTGTTCCTTCATCGGGATCTGTTGCATTTACCCTTGCAATACTTACGCCAATTGGCACATTTTCTTTTATTTCCACGGTGTAAGTGTCTTGACTAAACGCCGGGCGGTTATCATTAACATCAAGAACAATAATTGTCACATTTAGTGTGCTTGATTGTTGTGGCTTTCCTCCGTCAACTGCAGTAACTAATAGCAAATGCTGACTATTCTGTTCTCGGTCTAAAGGCCTTTTAAGGACCAAAAAGGGTATTTTCTCCTCGTCATTGGGGCTTATATCCAGTTCAAAATGGTCATTCGCCGTTAAAGTGTATGTGCGCACCGAGTTCGTTCCAGCATCTGGATCACGAGCTGCGAGCAGCTGAAAACGCGTCCCAGGAGACGAAAGCTCCACTATTTCAAATACCTGTTCTTCGTCTGAAAAGGTCGGGGAATGATCGTTCACGTCAGTAATTTCCACCACGACGTGATGCATTTCCAGCGGGTTTTCAACGAGGATTTTCAGCTCCATGGCACACGCTGCGCTGCCTTCACAAAGCGCCTCTCTGTCGATTTTCCTACGGACCTCCAATGCACCACTGTCCGGCTTGACGTGGAAAAACGTCTCTTTCGTCCCAGAAACCACGCGAAACTGTCGATCCACCAGAGAATACTTATCCAGGCCAAGATCCTTGGCAACATTTCCAACCACAGTTCCCTCTTTCACCTCCTCCGGAACGGAGTAACGAAGTTCAGCCCAAGCTCGTTCTCCCAAATAAAAATACAGAGACAAAACAAAAGCCAGCCAGCGGCCGCAACCTTTTCCACTCCCCATCGTTCCAACAGACATGAAAGACACGTTATCCTCTCTTTCTTTCTGAACAATATACTGTCCCTTTCACAGCGATGAAAATATGTCTCCGTGTGAAGTACATGCAAATCCTCCTGGTCCGCGTATCTGTTTTGAATGGCGAGCTGTGGCAAACAAAGGATGTTCCAAGAATCCAAGGGTGGGACTGCGTCCGTTTTGCGCTTGCTGATATTACAGTGACACCAAGGGGAAGGAATATTACTGCCGTAATTCATATCACGGCACAAGCCGTAAGGAATATTAATTTAGAGCCGCAAATCAAATCCCCTATGGAAGTGCATACATTTTAGTGCAACAGCCAGCATTCTACACAACCTCAGAGTGCAACATCCACGACGTTTTAAATCGTGACACAAATTGCTGCTTTTGTTTTTCTGCCTTCCCCGTTTTTAATGTGCAGTTTAGAATTGGGGCGGCCCGGTAGTCCAGTGGTTAGCACGTGGGCTTCACAGTGCAGAGGTACCGGGTTCGATTCCAGCTCCGGCCTCCCTGTGTGGAGTTTGCATGTTCTCCCCGGGCCTGCGTGGGTTTTCTCCGGGTGCTCCGGTTTCCTCCCACATTCCAAAAAAAAACATGCGTGGCAGGCTGATTGAACACTCCAAATTGTCCCTAGGTGTGAGTGTGAGTGCGAATGGTTGTTCGTCTCTGTGTGCCCTGCGATTGGCTGGCAACCGATTTAGGGTGTCCCCCACCTACTGCCCGAAGACGGCTGGGATAGGCTCCAGCACCCCCCGCGACCCTAGTGAGGATTAAGCGGTCCAGAAAATGGATGGATGGATGGAGTTTAGAATTGCCTGATTAAATTGCACACATTTCGACAATGGCGTCGGGGATCAACGTTATCGACATTTTATTTTGCATTTTACTTTGCTTTCCAATGATAAACGATGGAAAAAAATGTTTTCGCGACTTTTATTGCATAGAGTGTTTTAAAGTAGGACATTGTGCAAATAAATTGGAATCTAAAGTGTTGAAAACGAATCAATTGTTATTAATATGAATGAGAAGAACTGATTTAAGTCAAACACTAAATATATTTAGCGACACCCTTTTTCTCCCATTGCTGAGAGTAAATTTTGTACAACCAGCAGCGAGGCTGTAAACCTCTTAAATTAAAATGTAAGCTGAATGTATTTCTACTTTTTTAAATGAAAACTGTGTCATTCATTTGCTCCATTAGTGCATAGTAAGCCATTAAAAGCTTCATTCAGAAGGTTACAATACAACACGATTAAGATCTCCAGTCCATGTTGACAAACAACTGAATATGAAGAGGGGAAGTCTTGAATGTAACCCATTTCAGGCACGTGGGATTCAGTCCATGACAAGGAAATCCAAAATAGCTTGTGGTTCTGGTTGTCCGAAGGTAGCCACGACACAGCCAAAAAGTACAATTTGACGTAAGGGATATAATATGACATATTTAAACAGTGAAAGTTTTAAATTATGAAATCAGACAACTAAAGATATTTGCCATTGGAAAAATGTGTTCTAGCTAAAATAGAAAAAGGAAGCAAGGCGGACACAAACCTGATGTGTAATTGTTTGTGAAGAATGCCAGAAACCCTTTATCACTTGTCTCCAAAATCACATATGAAGATTTTGAAAAAGAAACAATCTAATGAAAGTTCTTACCTCCCCGGAAGTGTGTCTCCTGTCAGGGAGCACCAGAGTGTTGGCGTGGCTGCCCGGGACTACGGTCGAACCGATACTCATTCTGGGTCCGACTAGCATGTAGCGCTTGTCTCCTGATCTGTACTGGATGCTGTGACACAGCGTGCCGTCATAATTGACGTCTTGCAGATATTTGGAAGTGTACTCTGTGGATTTGGAGCACTGCATGGCGATCAGCACGATGATGCTGATGACCAAGAGGAGCGACACCGAGCCCAAAGTGATGATGAGATAAAAAGTCACATTGTCCTCCTCGTCCACTTTTGCTGCACTTTTCACATCGGAAGCCGCAAAAGCCTCTTTGGGTTCTACGAGCTTGACGGTCAGGGTGGCCGTTGCCGAGAGCGACACGTTGCCGTTGTCTTTGACCAGGATGAGCAGTCGATGCTCAGCCTCGTCCGTCTCCGTGAAGGAGCGAAGTGTTCGGATCTGGCCGGTGTAGCGGTCCAAAGAAAACAGACTGTGGTCGCTGACTTGCTGCAGCGAAAACAGCAACCAGCCGTTATATCCGATATCGGCGTCATAGGCTCGGACTTTCGTCACCAAGTCTCCTGCTTTGAGATTGCGGGGAATTTCCTCCACCCCTTCGGCAGAACCGTTGGAGCTGACTGGATACAGGATGACCGGAGCGTTGTCGTTCTGATCCAGAATGAACACCTTCACTGTCACGTTGCTGCTCAGTGGAGGACTTCCACCGTCGGTAGCCACCACTTGGAAATGGAAACTTTTCATCGTCTCAAAGTCAAAACTTTTCAGGGCTGTAATTTGTCCATTGTCAGAATTAATGTTGAGGAAAGATGCAATGTCACTTGTCTTCCCATCTCTAAATATTTGGTATGAAATGGCCGCATTTTCATCTACGTCTTTTTCTGTTGCACTCACGGAAAATACATATGTTCCTGCAATATTGTTTTCAAAAAGATAGAATTCTAACAGAGTTTGTTCAAAATGTGGACTGTTATCATTTACGTCAGCGACTTGGATGCTCAGAGTTTTAATTGCCGATAGAGGAGACTGACCACAATCTATAGCTTTTATTATTAATTCATATTGTGGCGCATCCTCTCTATCCAGAAATGTTTTGGTGACAACTGAGTACATGTTCTCCTTGTAAGACGGTTTTAATTCAAATGGAACGTTATTTGTAATCTGTGAAATAACTTTAGCATTCACACCGGAGTCTTTATCTGTGACACTAATAAGGGAAATAACTGTACCGGGTTTAGAATCTTCAGACACTTTTTTGGACAGTGATGTCACTTCTATTTGTGGAGCATTATCATTGACATCTTTGATTTTTATTATAATTCTACACTCTCCTGTCAGAGGAGGTGTTCCTTTATCTGATGCATCAATTTCCAGCTCATACACATCTTTTTCTTCAAAATCAATTTTTCCCTTTACATAAATCTCTCCAGTTCCTTTATCCATTTCAAAAATGTCATAAATATCTCTACTTAACGTTTTTGAAAAGATGTAGTCAATTTCTCCATTACTTCCTTCATCTGGATCTATTGCGTTCACTCTGAATATGGACGTGCCCGTTTCAATATTTTCTGCAATCGTAATTTCATAAATCTCCTGGCTAAAAATGGGTCTATTGTCATTGCTGTCAAGAACAACAATGGACACATTTAGAGTGCCTGAAAGTGGAGGTTTACCTCCATCGACCGCTGTGACCAGCAGCGAATGTTTGTCCTTGTGTTCCCGGTCCAAAGATTTCTTCAGCACCAGAAATGGGACCTTCCCCACGTCGCTTTGACGGATATTGACCTCAAAATGATCATTTTGCGTCAAGGCGTATGTACGGATGGAGTTGGCCCCCGCGTCTGGATCCCGGGCTGTGTGCAGTTGAAATCTCCTCCCTGGCAAAGTGTGCTCGGCGATTTCAAATATCTGCTCGCCTTCGGGGAAGCTCGGAGCGTGGTCGTTCACGTCTGCGATTTCGACCAGCACGTAGTGGATTTCAAGAGGGTTTTCCACAATGATTTTGAGCTCCAGGAGACATGCAGCACCGCCCTGGCACAGCTCTTCTCTGTCAATATGTTTGTGCACATACAGAGCCCCATTGTTCGTATTTACCTCAAAAATAGACTCCTTGGATCCAGACACGACGCGGAACCGTCGATCGGTCAAGCTGCTGATGTCGAGTCCAAGATCCTTGGCGATGTTTCCCACCACAGTCCCGTCTTTTACCTCCTCAGGAACAGAGTACCTTATCTGAGCCCGAGCATGCTCTCCAAACACAATCAACAGAGCCAGATAAAAGCCAAAGCAGAGGCGTCCCTTTTCACAGGCTGTAGTACCGTTTCCCATGGTTATCAAACACAGGACCGAACCCAGTTCCGGTACCAGACACGGTTAGAAGAGCGGAATGACCGAACGCACTGCAGTATTTGGTCCGCGCGGCTTCCTTTGCTCCATTCAGACAAAAGACGAGTGAGAGGAGTGCCAAGCAATTTGTGGTCTCCTGATGTCATAGTGACACCAAGAGGTAGCAAGCATGAACTGCTTTTAGGACGTCATCACGTTAGTCACAAATATTACCTTGTCACGCTGCAACGTTTTCTGTCATGGACAGAACCAAAATTATCCGCATTCTTTCTAAACAATCAAAGCTACAACCATTCGTTTCATTAAATGAGGCAAAGTATCTCATCAACATAAATGATTCAACGATTCAGAAAGACGGCCAACCCCCCCGCCCCCCCCCCCAAACAAACAAAAAATAAATAAAACACGTTTTTGCTAATCTGCACAATGAGTGACCTTTTTTTGCACAACGTGCACATAGAAATATTGCCACATCATTATCCTTCAAATTCTATAAACACACCCTGATTTTTGTATTGCATTGTCAAAAAAAACGTTTGAAAATCATCTGCAGAACACCACTCACTATTCAGGTAAAAGAAAATAAAACGCAATCACGAACGTTACACCATTAAACTACTATAGGCCACAGATTAGGTAGGACACGAAGTACAGTATATGCATGAAACGTATAAACTCGGTAGACACATTTTGCAAACTAAATTGACAAGCAGGTAAGATAGGTAGTTTTTGATATCAGTAATTAAAAAAACAAAAACAAACAGAAAGTAGAACTGAACCGTCAAAGACACAAATCCACTCCTCCAAGCATTTCTAACGAAATGAACCCTGAACCAGGTTCAAGCCAATCGCAGGGCACGCAGAGACAAACAACCATCCGGGCTCAGACTCACACCTGGGGACAATTTTGAGTGTTCCATCAGCCTGTCATTCATGTTTCCGCAATGTGGAAGAAAACCGGAATACCCAGAGAGAACCCACGCAGGAATGGACAGAATATGCAAATTCCACAAAAGAGACCAGAGCCGTAATCGAACCCACGACCTCTGCACTGCGAGGCTGACATGCTAACCAGTCGACCACTGGGCCGCCCTATTTGCACACAATAATTGTTATATTCCAAGGGCAATAGATTTATGATATTTGAAGTATATGCACTATACCTCTCATTGACGAATGTTTGTTACAAAATATATACATTAACGTAAACTTTTTGTATTGCAATATACTGAAAGGCCTTTAATGCACTGATCCAGTGAAAAAGTTCAACTCTTGCAAGGTACATATAGCATTTCACTCCAACTGACTTGTAGATATAGGAAGATTCCCGTGGGTGCGCTTTGGAATATGTGTATGTTTAGAAGAATCAAAACAATATGTCGGAGCAATAATTCAACCGAGAGCAAATGGTTTGAGGAAAGTTGAGGTCAAATGTCAGACTAGTAGGATATTGAAAGTGATAGCATTACTGCAAAAGACAAAGTCAACAAAAGCAAGATATCGATGTAATTGTTGAAAGCACATATAAAACATGAGTCACAGAAATGTTTTTTGTATTTTTCTTACCTCCCCGGAAGTGTGTCTCCGGTCAGGGAGCACCAGAGTGTTGGCGTGGCTGCCCGGGACTACGGTCGAACCGATACTCATTCTGGGTCCGACTAGCATGTAGCGCTTGTCTCCTGATCTGTACTGGATGCTGTGACACAGCGTGCCGTCATAATTGGCGTCTTGCAGATATTTGGAAGTGTACTCTGTGGATTTGGAGCACTGCATGGCGATCAGCACGATGATGCTGACGACAAAAAGGAGCGACACCGAGCCCAAAGTGACGATGAGATAAAAAGTCACGTTGTCCTCCTCTTCCACTTTTGCTGCACTTTTCACATCGGAAGCTGCAAAAGCCTCTTTGGGCTCAACGAGTTTGACGGTCAGGGTGGCTGTTGCCGACAGCGACACGTTGCCGTTGTCTTTGACCAGGATGAGCAGTCGATGCTCGGCCTCGTCCGTCTCCGTGAAGGAGCGAAGTGTTCGGATCTGGCCGGTGTAGCGGTCCAAAGAAAACAGACTGTGGTCGCTGACTTGCTGCAGTGAAAACAGCAACCAGCCGTTATATCCGATATCGGCGTCATAGGCTCGGACTTTAGTCACCAAGTCTCCTGCTTTGAGATTGCGGGGAATCTCCTCCACCCCTTCGGCAGAACCGTTGGAGCTGACTGGATACAGGATGACTGGAGCGTTGTCGTTCTGATCCAGAATGAACACCTTCACTGTCACGTTGCTGCTCAGTGGAGGACTTCCAGCATCGGTGGCCACCACGTGGAAATGGAAACTTTTCAGTGTCTCAAAGTCAAAGCTTTTCAGTGACGATATTTGGCCATTTTCTGAATTGACATTCAGGAAAGATGTCATATCAGTATGACCCCCCTGTCTGACAATATAATAAGATATCGCAGCATTGTCATCTAAGTCTTTATCAAAGGCACTCACCGAAAAGACGGAAGCACCGGCTTCATTGTTTTCTGTCAGATATAACTCTAAAGGATTTTGTGGGAATTCTGGGATATTATCATTTACATCTTTTACGTGGATGCTTACAGTTTTGAATGCAGAAAGGGCAGGTTCACCACAGTCAGTTGCTGTTATTGATATGTCATAACTTGATTTCGTTTCTCTATCTAAAGTGTCTTTTGTCACTAAGGAATACATATTTTCCTTGAATGATGGCTTTAATTCAAGCGGTACATTTTCTGTTAGCCTGCAGATAACTTTACCGTTAAGGCCTGAATCTTTGTCGGTGATACTAATGAGTGCAATCACAGTCCCATGTTTTGCATCTTCTGGCACCATGCTAGCAATTGATGTCACTTCGATGTCGGGTTTATTGTCATTCACATCCTGAATCTTTATGATGACTCTGCAGTCTGTTGTCATGGGAGGCTGACCTTTGTCAGAAGCCTGCACATCTAACTTGAAAACATTGTATGCCTCAAAGTCAATTAGCCCATCAACTCGAATTACTCCCAATATTTTGTCCAGACTGAAAAGACGCCGCACCTCTGCATTCATGTCCCCCCCAAATTCATACTCCACCTCCCCATTCGCTCCCTCATCCAGGTCAGTGGCTTGCACTTTGATTACAGAGGTGCCTAATGCTGCATTTTCTTGCAGGACAACAGAATATCCTTCATTGGAAAAAATAGGTCGATTATCATTGACATCAAGAACACGTATGGTCACATTAAGATTTGCAGATTTGGATGGTGTCCCTCCATCTATAGCAGACAAAATTAAGCTATGGTTCACTTTCTCTTCCCTGTCTAGCTGTTTTTGCAACACTAAAAATGGAATTTTATCATCATCTCTTTCTCGAATTTCAAGTTGAAAATGATCATTGTGACTCAGTTTATAACGCTGGATTAAATTCATTCCAACATCAGGGTCTCTTGCAACTGGTAATTGAAACCGTGCACCAGATAAAGTGTTTTCTGCTATTTCTATTTTTTTCCCCTTTTCTGCAAAGGTCGGGGCATGGTCGTTGGCATCTGTCACTTCCACGGAGACATAGTGGATCTCCAGTGGGTTCTCAACAACAATTTTGAGATCCATCGCGCAGACAGCGTTTTTCTCGCACAGCTGCTCGCGATCGAGGCGTTTAAGCACTGACAGAAGCCCATTGTTCGGGTTTACCTCAAACAGCGCGTCCTGTGCGCCAGATACAAGGCGAAACATCCTGCTCGTCAAAGTGCCGATGTCGAGGCCCAAATCTTTTGCAACATTCCCAACAATAGATCCAACCTTAACCTCCTCTGGGGTGGAATATTTCAGCTGGGCTGAAACCAGCTGTCCGTAACAAATCACGAGGGAAAAAAGCACAGGGCGCGTCCAAAACATTTTTTCTCCGCCTTCTTCCTTTTTCCTCGTTTGAGTAACTCTTTAAAACAGCAGAAATGAATAGCAATAAATATTTTCCGCACGTATCCCGTGGTTAAAAATAAAGAAACACGCTCAGACAAAGAAAGCTCGCCATGCGAGCCCAAGCGATTTTGTTCTTTGTGGTCCAGCAATGACACTCTTTTAAAAGAGCATATTTGGATGTACCATCCACGTTGTAACACTGACACCCAGTGGACAATTATCCCCGGTATTGTGGCACTGTGACGCTGTGGTGAAAAAAAAAAGATGGAGAACTCGTTGGATTGGGAGCGCTCTGAAGTCGCTGGTAGGTGGGCTGAAGACTGGCTATGTGTGTGAGAGCGAGTTTTCTGTCCCAGCCTAGTTGCTCCCTCAAAATGTATTTTTGCTTGCAACTCAAGTCAAGTCAACAGTATTTATAGAGCACTTTCAAGCAGCCATCGCTGCATACAAAGTGCTGTACGTGGAGCAATTTAACATGCACAATAAACAGTAAGACAAATCGGTAATAAAGGCGGTAGAAAGCACCAAACAGTAAAACCAAGAACAAAACTAAGTCATGCTGAGTCGAATGCCAAAGAATACAAAATGCACAAAATACAAAAATGCACACAAAGAACTACAGGACCGTTGCTGTTCTGTAATTCCTCATAAAAAACATTCAAGCAGCATGACTGCAGAGTGGAAGTTGCTTGCCAAGTGTGGATGGACAGAATGAATGGGTCTGTCATCGAAATGTCTGTATTTCGAGGGGAATAGTCAGCAGCAACATATTAAGAGGCGGGAACTATATTACTGAGTTAATAATTAAATTTACATGTGTGAAGTGAACTTTGAACAAGTTCGCGCAGGAAATGAATTTTCCCAACACTGCTTTTCAGTCATGTGGATTCAATGACATTCGTTCAGCACCACAGACAGCGCCAGACCTGAAAATGACGGACTGAGTAAAACAGCATTCTCACAACTGGCCTGACGAACAATGGAACATCTTGTTTGAGTCCATCACAACAGAAGAAGATGCTAACTAATTTGGCAGGGTTAAAACATGTTTGGACACCTTTGTGCTCTTTATTCATTAACTAATATCCATTCAGTCATGACAAAAACAAAAACAGAAACAAAAATATTAAGTGGGATTTAAAGGTCATTTTCAAATAACTTTTTTTCTAAATTACTGATTCTCTACTGGTGGATCCGAACCCAAAAGTGGGTCGTACAGCAATTTTGTGGGTTGAGGAAAGCTAATAATCATCTTTTTTTTTTAAATAGTAAGTGACGGGAAATGTTAATCGTGCTCCAGTCAGGCACAAGTTTACTCACGAAACAAAATGCAGTTCAACTTTTCAACCTTTTGTCTTGTGGGTATCATAGCTAGCAATTTGCTTTTGTTGATACAGTACACTCAAGTTCATTTGATACAGTGTATGTATGTATTTTCAGAGGCTACTTTAAAAAATATGCCTGATTGTTCTTCACTTCCATGTGAGTTTTGACCTTGCCACAACAGGAAGATGTGGGCCCAAAGGTGACAATAGTTGAGAAACAATGTTCTTAATGTTACCAAACGTTGTGTTTTGTGTGGGCTTTCAGTAATAATAATTTTAAAAAATGCCTGTCTTACCTCCCCGGAAGTGTGTCTCCTGTCAGGGAGCACCAGAGTGTTGGCGTGGCTGCCCGGGCCTACGGTCGAACCGATACTCATTCTGGGCCCGACTAGCATGTAGCGCTTGTCTCCTGATCTGTACTGGATGCTGTGACACAGCGTGCCGTCATAATTGGCGTCTTGCAGATATTTGGAAGTGTACTCTGTGGATTTGGAGCACTGCATGGCGATCAGCACGATGATGCTGATGACAAAGAGGAGCGACACCGAGCCCAAAGTGACGATGAGATAAAAAGTCACGTTGTCCTCCTCTTCCACTTTTGCTGCACTTTTCACATCGGAAGCTGCAAAAGCCTCTTTGGGCTCCACGAGTTTGACGGTCACGGTGGCTGTTGCCGACAGCGACACGTTGCCGTTGTCTTTGACCAGGATGAGCAGTCGATGCTCAGCCTCGTCCGTCTCCGTGAAGGAGCGAAGTGTTCGGATCTGGCCCGTGTAGCGGTCCAAAGAAAACAGACTGTGGTCGCTGACTTGCTGCAGCGAAAACAGCAACCAGCCGTTATATCCGATATCGGCGTCATAGGCTCGGACTTTCGTCACCAAGTCTCCTGCTTTGAGATTGCGGGGAATCTCCTCCACCCCTTCGGCAGAACCGTTGGAGCTGACTGGATACAGGATGACTGGAGCGTTGTCGTTCTGATCCAGAATGAACACCTTCACTGTCACGTTGCTGCTCAATGGAGGACTTCCACTATCCGTGGCCACCACTTGGAAATGGAAACTTTTCACTGTCTCAAAGTCCAAACTTTTTAGCGCCGATATTTGTCCATTTTCAGCATTTATATTCAGGAAAGACATGATGTCATTCAGGCGTCCCTCTCTCACAATATGATATGAAATAGCTGCATTACCATTTATATCTTTGTCTGTTGCACTGACATAGAAAACTGAATTCCCAGCCACATTGTTTTCTGCTAAATAAAATTCAAGGGGATTGTGTTCAAAGTGTGGACAGTTGTCATTCACATCTGATATCTGAATATTGAGAGATATTACAGCCGATAAAGGAGGCTCACCACAGTCAGTGGCTTTTATTGTGATTTCATAATGAGACACTTCCTCTCTGTCCAAATAGCCTTTAGTCACCACTGAAAATATGTTTTCTTTGTAGGATGGCTTTAATTCAAAAGGGACAGCATTTATTATGGTGGCTATAACTTTTCCATTAACACCCGAGTCTTTATCCTTCACACTAATGAGGGAAATAACTGAACCGGGTTTTGAATCTTCAGCCACTGAATTTGACAGTGACGTCACATCTACTTGTGGAGCATTATCATTAATGTCTCTGATCTTAATAATGACTCTGCATTCACCTGTCAAAGGTGGCGTTCCCCTGTCCGATGCCTCAATGTCGAGTTTATAAACGTCATTTTCTTCATAGTCAACTTTTCCTTTTACTCGTATCACCCCCGTCGACTTTTCCACTTCAAAAACACCGTACACGTTTTTTTTCAATGTTTTTGCAAGACTATATTCAATTTCCCCATTAATACCTTCATCTGGGTCTGTACCGTTCATTTTAAAAACTGAACTACCAATCTGAACATTTTCTGTTATTGTAATTTCGTAAATGTCCTGAGTGAACATAGGACGATTGTCATTAATATCAAGAATGATAATGGACACGTTCAGGCTGCCCGACCGCGGAGGTTTCCCTCCATCCACCGCGGTGAGTATCAGCGAGTGTTTTGCTTTTTGTTCCCGGTCTAGCGATGTCTTCAGCACCAAAAATGGAATTTTATCCTCGTCGCTCTGGCGGACATCGACTTCAAAATGTCCATTTGACGTCAACGTGTATGCGCGGATGGAGTTCGTCCCTGCGTCAGGATCCTGCGCTGCTTGCAGCTGGAATCGTTTACCAGGCAACGTGTGCTCGGCGATTTCAAACGTTTGCTCTTTTTCAGTGAAAACGGGGGAGTGGTCGTTCACATCGGTGATTTCTATCACGACATAATGTATTTCCAGGGGGGTTTCCACGATAACTTTGAGCTCAAAGAGGCAAGCGCCGCTGCCCTGACACGAGTCATCTCTGTCTATTCTCTTGTTCACGTACAACATCCCATTGTGCTGGTTTACCTCAAAAAAGGCCTCCTTCGATTCGGAAACCACTCGGAACCGCCGATCAAGCAAAGAGCTCATATCAAGGCCCAGATCCTTTGCAATATTCCCCACGATAGTTCCATCTTTAACCTCCTCGGGAATGGAGTAGCGGATTTCTGTCAAAGCCCGATTTACCAGCAGCAGAAGCAAAGCAAAATGAAAAACAGCACGGGCTTCCATCTCCCGACAGCAAAACGCAGCTGCATAAAATGGTGAGATACGTTTACATCCGAGTCATTTTTCCCCCAAACATGACACTGCGGCAACACAATGCACGTATCGCTGACCAGCGCAGGCTATAAATGCCGCCCGAGATTTTGTCAGGCTCAACAAAAGATTTCCAGGGGAGGGACGTTATGTCGACGATTTTTAATCGAGCACTGACACCAAGAGGAGAAGCTGCTGATTGGAGCCGCCAACAATTTATTCATTATAATAAAAATCAACAATAAATAACAAATCTACAAAGACTACAAAATGAAGAACACAAATAAAGGTCACAATTCACAGATCCGCCCAGGAAGTGATTGATTATATTCAAAGGGTATTGAAAAAAAACATGATCAATGTAACACGGGATGTATGACGTCACGTTATAAATACTGTGACGGTAAAACTACATGTCCCACGATGCACCTTTATGAACTACACTTAGACGACATCCGGCCACTTGCGAGAGAAGTTTCAAACCTCTTACTTGATAAAAGCAATAGTGTGAACCAAATGTGCAGATGCCTGTTTTGGGCATTCAGAGAAGTATGTTTTGATAAAGGAAAACTGCTTTTTTTGACAAAAAAAGTCGATTATGCTTACCTGAAACCACCAAAGAAAAGCAACATGAAGAAAAACTCAAATGCAATTGCAATACGAGGGAAATATGTTTTAAAATACGGTTATATTTCAGAGTAAGAATAAATATCATGATGTTACATTTATGTTGTCACTCACACGCACACACGGGCACACGCACACACACACACGCGTACACACAGGCACACACGTTTTTTTTTTATTAACTTCCAGTTGTTATTAAAAATACTCAGAGGAAAGGATAATGCGATTTTTCAATATAAATCCGCCTGAAGTAAACAGGATGTGGCCAGGGATGAAAAAAAATGCACACATGTGATTTGCAAAAAAACATGAATTCATCACCCATTAAATACATGCAGGGCGGCTAGGTAGTCCAGTGGTTAGCACGTTGGCTTCACAGTGCAGAGGTACCGGGTTCGATTCCAGCTGCGGCCTCCCTGTGTGGAGTTTGCATGTTCTCCCCGGTCCTGCGTGGATTTTCCCCGGGTGCTCCGGTTTCCTCCCACATTCCAAAAACATGCGTGGCAGGCTGATTGAACACTCTAAATTGTCCCTAGGTGTGAGTGTGAGTGTGAATGGTTGTTCGTCTCTGTGTGCCCTGCGATTGGCTGGCAACCGATTCAGGGTGTCCCCCGCCTACTGCCCGAAGGCAGCTGGGATAGGCTGCAGCACCCCCCGCGACGCTAGTGAGGATTGAGCGGCTCGGAAGATGAATGAATGAATGAATAAATACATACAATATGTATGAAAGAAAGAGTACCCTCCATTGGATTAACACATATTTATATATACTTTGCCTGCGTTAAATCCATCCCCACATTTGAGAATCTTATACTCAATCGAGTTTGTAAACAAGTTTGAAACTTGGCCATGAAGCAACTTAACAGTTTGAGCGTGGAACATGTTAACAAGCAAAATTGAGCAACACGAGCTTCAAATATGTTTTACTCACCATAAGCAATGAAACGCTTAAAAAATTATAATAATTAAAAAAAAAGAGGAAACAAGTTCTTCTTACCTCCCCGGAAGTGTGTCTCCTGTCAGGGAGCACCAGAGTGTTGGCGTGGCTGCCCGGGACTACGGTCGAACCGATACTCATTCTGGGCCCGACTAGCATGTAGCGCTTGTCTCCTGATCTGTACTGGATGCTGTGAC
This sequence comes from Hippocampus zosterae, assembly GCF_025434085.1. Classification (NCBI taxonomy): domain Eukaryota; kingdom Metazoa; phylum Chordata; class Actinopteri; order Syngnathiformes; family Syngnathidae; genus Hippocampus; species Hippocampus zosterae. The sequence goes on from NC_067451.1 coordinate 20,999,217, forward strand.
ACAGCGTGCCGTCATAATTGGCGTCTTGCAGATATTTGGAAGTGTACTCTGTGGATTTGGAGCACTGCATGGCGATCAGCACGATGATGCTGATGACAAAGAGGAGCGACACCGAGCCCAAAGTGATGATGAGATAAAAAGTCACATTGTCCTCCTCGTCCACTTTTGCTGCACTTTTCACATCGGAAGCCGCAAAAGCCTCTTTGGGCTCCATGAGTTTGACGATCACGGTGGCTGTTGCCGAGAGCGACACGTTGCCGTTGTCTTTGACCAGGATGAGCAGTCGATGATCAGCCTCGTCCGTCTCCGTGAAGGAGCGAAGTGTTCGGATCTGGCCCGTGTAGCGGTCCAAAGAAAACAGACTGTGGTCGCTGACTTGCTGCAGCGAAAACAGCAACCAGCCGTTATATCCGATATCGGCGTCATAGGCTCGGACTTTCGTCACCAAGTCTCCTGCTTTGAGATTGCGGGGAATCTCCTCCACCCCTTTGGCAGAACCGTTGGAGCTGACTGGATACAGGATGACCGGAGCGTTGTCGTTCTGATCCAGAATGAACACCTTCACTGTCACGTTGCTGCTCAGTGGAGGACTTCCACCGTCGGTGGCCACCACTTGGAAATGGAAACTTTTCAGCGTCTCAAAGTCAAAGCTTTTTAGTGCGGATATTTCACCATTCTCAGGGTTGATGTTCAAAAATGTTGACATTTTACCTTGCTGCCCTTCTCTGTTAATTTGATATGTCAGCGCCGCATTTTCATTCAAGTCCTTGTCGAATGCGGTGACCGAAAATATGGACTTCCCTGGCATGTTATTTTCCAGTAAATAAAGTTGAATTGGACTTTGCGTAAAGGTTGGAATATTGTCATTAACGTCTGACACGTCGACATGCAGAATTTTAAATGTGGACAGAGGAGGCTGACCGCAGTCTGTCGCTGTGATTGTGATGTCATAATCTGCCACTAATTCTCGATCCAGTCTGTCTTTCAGGGCCAGCGAGTACATATTATCTTGAAAGGAAGGTTTTAATTCGAACGGGGCATTTTTTGACAGACTAGATATAACTTTGCCATTCAGCCCGACGTCTTTGTCTGTGATGCTTATAAGAGCAATGACAGTCCCGGGTTTTGAATCCTCTGCAACCGTTTTTGACAGAGAAGTTACGTCTATTTCAGGTTGGTTGTCATTTTCGTCCACTATTTTAATGATCACTTGGCAGTCAGTACTCATTGGCGGTTGTCCTTTGTCTGTGGCGCGGATGTCTAATTTGTAAACATCTGCCTTCTCAAAGTCTATTTGGCCCTTCACACTTATTTCACCAGTGTTTTTATCCAAACTGAACATTTCCTCGATCTTGGAATCAAGTTGTCCTCCAAAGTAATATTCAATTTCTCCATTTAGTCCGTCGTCTAGATCAGTTGCTTCCACCTGGATGATGCTTTTGTCGGGGTTTACGTTTTCGGATAAAGTTACAGAATAGACGTCTTGCGTGAACGTTGGGTGGTTATCATTTGAATCAAGCACTTTAAGTGTGATGTTAAGACTTCCAGATTTTGGTGGATTCCCACCGTCAACAGCACTAAGAATGAGCCTATGCTCGGGGTATTTTTCTCGGTCCAAAGACTTTTGTAAAACTAAGAATGGCACCTTGTCTTCAGCTCTCTCCCTAATTTCTGTACTAAAATATTCATTTGTATTTAATTTATACACTCGCACTGTATTTGTGACAACATCTGGGTCGTGTGCAATCGGTAACTGAAAGCGTCTACCCGGAAGAGTGGACTCAGGAATTTCAAAGATAAATTCTTCCTCTTGAAAAGTCGGTGAATTGTCATTTATATCTAAGATTTCTACAACAACATGATGTATTTCCATGGGGTTTTCAGCAACAAATTTCAGATTAACTAAACACGGAGAGACGCGCTCGCATAACTCCTCTCTGTTGACGGTTTTACGCACAAAGAGGACGCCATTGTTCACATTTACCTCAAACTGAGCCTCCTCTGTGCCTGAAACAATGTGAAACCGTCTCTCAGCCAACATGCTGATGTCCAGTCCCAAATCCCTGGCGATATTCCCCACCACGGTTCCCACTTTGACTTCCTCTGTGATGGAGTATTTGATCTGTGCCACAACCTGCTCCAAACAAACCAATATGATGCAGAGAAAGAGACCTCGCCTTTGTCCTGCTGCCCCCATCCTCCCCGTTTAGATTACAGCATTGAAATCCAAATTCCACCCAAAAAAATGAAGCCTCCAAAATGGCAAATTACATTTCCTTATTGGATAAAGTACAAGGAAATCATAGTAACGACAGCAACCTCCATCTCCGTTGAAGGTCTTGTCTCCTCTGATGACTTGTACAAAACGATTCCAAAATGGGCAGGACTGCCGAATGCTCATCACTATACAGTATATTGGTATGATACTCCCACCTACTGGTCATAACGCATTATGAGCATGGAATAGATTAACACAGTGGTTCTTAACCTTGTTAGAGGTATTGTACCCAACCAGCTCATATGCAGATACACCGAACTCTGAGTGAAAATTCAAAATATGATTCGAGAAGCGTTCTTTCAGTTTTGCCGGTGCGAGACAAGAGTTGCTCAACTTGGCATGATAAATCATGCGCGGGTAGGATGCCGAGTCCAATGACGTTTCGTGATGCATCTGAATCCATGTTGTACATACAATATTTGACCAACCACCTTCTTTTTTGTTCAACATAGCATGTGTTTAAAACATTAAAAACAAAACAAAACAAACACAAATCACACCATGTACTATCACTACAGTCATTATCGCTGACGACTGATCGAACTAAATTTCTCACGGCACTGATTGGACAAGCAATGTCATGTGATCATCTGCAGCCAGTGATGGCCTAGGGGGCGTGTCATAACGAATTGACATGTTGAGTCGGGTTTATCTTAACCTCCATGGCAGAGGCTCCGTCGAACCCCGAACCTGAGACCAATTCATCGAACCCTTGGGGTTCGATCGAACACAGGTTAAGGACCACTGTTTTAACATCAGTGAGTTGGATGGATGGAATGATGGATAGATAGATAGATAGATAGATACATAGATAGATAGATAGATAGATAGATAGATAGATAGATAGATAGATAGATAGATAGATAGATAGATAGATAGATAGATAGATAGATAGACAGACAGACAGACAGACAGACAGACAGACAGACAGACAGACAGACAGACAGACAGACAGACAGACAGACAGACAGACAGACAGACAGACAGACAGACAGATAGACAGATAGACAGATAGACAGATAGATAGATTTTTCCTTTTATGTGCATGACATCACTCACTGAGGAATTTCTCTCTTGGTTAATTTAAAAGATACATTATTTGCCCTGCAATAAATACTGTATATCCCCACACCCCCCAAACAGACTATTTTTAATTAAAAAAGACACAAATTAAATATGTATCTTCGTCCAATCTGAATTTAAATAATTCAATATGCCCGTCAGAGCAATAGATACAAAGTACAATTGAATCCAAACACCGTAGTCCAGTGAGTAATACAAGCAATGTTTCAATATTATGCATCTAACACGGACGGACCAGCCTTTGGACCCTCAATTATAATTTCCACCAAGTCTGCCTCGTCATCACAATGTTTCAGAACCATGAACAGCTGTGACCTTTTTATAGTCTGAGGGATATGTCAAGAAAGTCGGCTTGTTGGTATTGTTTGGGTGCCATATTGATCATGAAGAAAGTTCACAAGTGCAGCAACTTTTGTATACAAAGGAAGTAAAAGATGATGATGATAAGCAGTTGAAAAACTAGAAATGTCCCAATTGTTTCAATGTTGCAAGTGTTCTGTGTTCTTGCTATCTCTGATTTCTGTTGCTAAGTGAGCCTTGCCCCGATCCTCTGGGGTTTGGCCGAAAGTGATTTCCCCACACTGGGTTTTGTGTCTCGCTATTTTCCAGGTGTGATGGCTTTTCATGTCACATTTGTTTGTTCTTGTCAATTTTGTTGTGGGTACCTTGAGTTGTACTTTTGTACTCTGGTTACTGCCATTTTGTTCATAGTTATCGACTTTGTTTGTATCCAAAAATATGCATTTTAAAGATAACACAGACTAGTGGAATTCCACTGCCACAAAACCACATTGACATAATCACAGCTACAAAATATTACAATGCAGCGATGCATAACCTGTACCTGAACAAAAAATAATCCTGTTTACCTCTAGACATGACATAGTTGCCATGAACAATTTTACAAAGCTCAGTGTTTGGAATTTCCAATCATCAAGGTGAAGTTTAACAACAAGCAAACAAGGCAGCAAAAAGCAACAGAACTGGAAGCAATGTTTTTCTTGATAACAAAGTCTAAAACATTGCTGTCATTTGAAGAAAATGTTTAAAAATGCTTCGGTCAGTGTTAACATGACTGCTAGTGGGAGAAAAAAGCAGTTTTAAAATAATGTGGATCAAATTGCACCGATAGTACACACTGAAGTCATAGGGGAGCATAGTAGGTCTATTGTAATCAAAGTAAAAATTGTCTGTCTTACCTCCCCTGAAGTGTGTCTCCTGTCAGGGAGTACCAGAGTGTTGGCGTGGCTGCCCGGGACTACGGTCGAACCGATACTCATTCTGGGTCCGACTAGCATGTAGCGCTTGTCTCCTGATCTGTACTGGATGCTGTGACACAGCGTGCCGTCATAATTGGCGTCTTGCAGATATTTGGAAGTGTACTCTGTGGATTTGGAGCACTGCATGGCGATCAGCACGATGATGCTGATGACAAAGAGGAGCGACACCGAGCCCAAAGTGACGATGAGATAAAAAGTCACGTTGTCCTCCTCGTCCACTTTTGCTGCACTTTTCACATCGGAAGCTGCAAAAGCCTCTTTGGGCTCAACGAGTTTGACGGTCAGGGTGGCCGTTGCCGAGAGCGACACGTTGCCGTTGTCTTTGACCAGGATGAGCAGTCGATGCTCGGCCTCGTCCGTCTCCGTGAAGGAGCGAAGTGTTCGGATCTGGCCCGTGTAGCGGTCCAAAGAAAACAGACTGTGGTCGCTGACTTGCTGCAGCGAAAACAGCAACCAGCCGTTATATCCGATATCGGCGTCATAGGCTCGGACTTTCGTCACCAAGTCTCCTGCTTTGAGATTGCGGGGAATCTCCTCCACCCCTTTGGCAGAACCGTTGGAGCTGACTGGATACAGGATGACCGGAGCGTTGTCGTTCTGATCCAGAATGAACACCTTCACTGTCACGTTGCTGCTCAGTGGAGGACTTCCACCGTCGGTGGCCACCACTTGGAAATGGAAACTTTTCAGCGTCTCAAAGTCAAAGCTTTTTAGTGCGGATATTTCACCATTCTCAGGGTTGATGTTCAAAAATGTTGACATTTTACCTTGCTGCCCTTCTCTGTTAATTTGATATGTCAGCGCCGCATTTTCATTCAAGTCCTTGTCGAATGCGGTGACCGAAAATATGGACTTCCCTGGCATGTTATTTTCCAGTAAATAAAGTTGAATTGGACTTTGCGTAAAGGTTGGAATATTGTCATTAACGTCTGACACGTCGACATGCAGAATTTTAAATGTGGACAGAGGAGGCTGACCGCAGTCTGTCGCTGTGATTGTGATGTCATAATCTGCCACTAATTCTCGATCCAGTCTGTCTTTCAGGGCCAGCGAGTACATATTATCTTGAAAGGAAGGTTTTAATTCGAACGGGGCATTTTTTGACAGACTACATACAACTTTGCCATTCAGCCCGACGTCTTTGTCTGTGATGCTTATAAGAGCAATGACAGTCCCGGGTTTTGAATCCTCTGCAACCGTTTTTGACAGAGAAGTTACGTCTATTTCAGGTTGGTTGTCATTTTTGTCCACTATTTTAATGATCACTCGGCAATCAGTACTCATTGGCGGTTGTCCTTTGTCCGTGGCGTGGACGTCTAATTTATAAACATCTGCCTTCTCAAAATCTATTTGGCCTTTCACACTTATTTCACCGGTGTTTTTATCTAAACTAAACATTTCGTAGATTTCTGAGTCAAGTTCTCCACCAAAATAATACTCAACTTCTCCATTTATTCCTTCGTCCAGGTCAGTTGCTTCAACCTTGATAACACCTGTTCCCAATTTCACATTTTCTGATAAATTGACTGAATATACTTCTTGCAGAAATGCGGGAGTATTGTCATTAGAGTCGAGAACTATAACTGTGACGTTAAGACTTCCAGATCTTACTGGATTTCCACCATCAAATGAAGTCAGAACCAATTTATGCTCACTGTGCTTTTCTCTGTCCAGAGATTTTTGAAGACTTAAAAAGGGTATCTTATCATCTCCTCGCTCACGAATTTGTATATTAAAATAATCATTTGGGGTCAATTTGTATGAACGCACTGTATTAAACACAACATCTGGATCATGTGCACTTGGTAACTGGAAGCGTTTTCCTGGATGTGTAGACTCATATATTTCAAAAATTTTCTCTTCCTCTTGAAACGTGGGTGAATTGTCATTTATATCTAAGATTTCTACATCAACATGATGTATTTCCATTGGGTTTTCAGCAACTAATTTTAGATTAACTAAGCATGGAGCGATGCTCTCACATAGCTCTTCTCTGTTGATGGTTTTACCCACAAAGAGGACGCCATTGTTCACATTTACCTCAAACTGAGCCTCCTCTGCTCCTGAAACAATGCGAAACCGTTTCTCCACCAACGTGCTGACGTCCAGTCCCAAATCCCCGGCGACATTCCCCACCACGGTTCCCACTTTGACTTCCTCTGCGATGGAATATTTGATCTGTGCTGCAACCTGCTCCAAACAAACCAATATGATGCCGACAAAAAGACATCGCCTTTGTCCTGCTGCTCCCATCCTCCCAGCTTGGTTTACAGCATTGAAATCCAAATTCCACCCAAAAAAATGAAGCCTCCAAAAGAAAAAATATTTCTCTTAAATGTGTCCCAAAATGAGAGGCAATAAAAGACCTGAAACGACAGTAACACCCGTCGCTATTGATGCTCCCGTCTCCTCTGATGACTTGAACAAAACGGTTCCAGAAGGGGCAGGACGCCGCATGCTTATCACTCTGTATAACACTGCCACTTAGTGGTTTTAATTCGTAATGAACATGGAGACTCTGATTGTTACTGTAAAATGTGATTCGGTGTGATCGTGAGTGGCTGTGACCTGCAGTCGTTCTTGTCCCACAAAATGTACTTACATCACTCACCAAGGCTCGTAGATTGTGCTTTTTTTAATAGATATCTTGGTTGTCTACCAATAGTACTGTACAAACCTCTATGACCACCCTATTTTTTTTAAATTGAAGTAGGGACCTATTAAATATTTATCGCTCTCAAATCACAATTTCAATCAGTATGTTGCAGACCTTAGAACAATGCATACAATTCTATACACAAACCAATGTCCTTTGAGTGAAATGCTCAGCGCATATTAGTACTCTACAAACAAAACATCCACTGCCCCCAAAAAGTCAACAGCATCATCACAATGTTGTCTCGAATCTCTCAGGACCGTGGACAGAGATGAAATTGTTTCAGTCAGCGAATATGTGAAGAACGCTGATTGGTAGGTTGGTTTGAAAAGGTACTTAATTGACCATGAGGGAAGCTCACGTGCACATCCTCTCTGATACACAAGGGAAGTAAAAGATGACAATGGAAAACTGTTGAAACTTTGCAAATGTCCCATTTTTTTCCTTGTTAGTGTCTCTTTTGTTCTTTCCATATCTGCTTTCAGTTGACCAGCCTGAGGATTCAGCTTTGTGTTTTCTCTACATCTGGCGATGTGTCACGTTATTTTATAGCTGAGATGTTTTTTTTTTTAATATTGAATTTTATTGTTGATATCTTGAGTAGCACTTTTGTAGCCCACTTACTGTCCTTTTGTTCTTCCTGGAGTTATTGTCTTCATTTCATCATCAAACAGTCAACACTTGCAAACACAACACACAGCAGTCCAATCACGCGACCATGCAACACCATTGAGAGATTCTCAGCAACACCATAAAACGTTTTTATAGTGTGCCTATAGGCATACACCATAGCTCTTTATCAACATGTAAAATGTGTCATTTACCTCCACAGATGTGGAATGGCTTCCACGGACTATTGTAGAATGCTCAACGCTTGGAAATTGCTCTCATCAAATGAACGTCAACAACACTCAAACATCAGTGTAGCAGAAAGCCTGGTTCATCCAGGTAGTGGTGGATCTTAAATGTCACAAAGATAACTGTCAGAAGTCAGCACCACCGAGAGAACTGGAAAGACTGTGTTTTCCCCCTCAACCACAACATCTACAACAAATTGTCATCAGTCAAAGACAATAAAAAAAATCTGTCACTGCTAACACAACTACATGGTTACTGTTAACAGACACAACAGTTTTAAAGCGGATGGAATTGCACCTTCACATCAGATTTTTGGGGCCGCACATCATGTCTATTGAAAGCATTTATATTCATTAAAAAATGTCTGTCTTACCTCCCCCGAAGTGTGTCCCCTGTCAGGGAGCACCAGAGTGTTGGTGTGGCTGCCCGGGACTACGGTCGAACCGATACTCATTCTGGGTCCGACTAGCATGTAGCGCTTGTCTCCTGATCTGTACTGGATGCTGTGACACAGCGTGCCGTCATAATTGGCGTCTTGCAGATATTTGGAAGTGTACTCTGTGGATTTGGAGCACTGCATGGCGATCAGCACGATGATGCTGATGACAAAAAGGAGCGACACCGAGCCCAAAGTGATGATGAGATAAAAAGTCACGTTGTCCTCCTCGTCCACTTTTGCTGCATTTTTCACATCGGAAGCTGCGAAAGCCTCTTTGGGCTCCACAAGTTTGATGGTCAGGGTGGCTGTTGCCGACAGCGACACGTTGCCGTTGTCTTTGACCAGGATGAGCAGTCGATGCTCGGCCTCGTCCGTCTCCGTGAAGGAGCGAAGTGTTCGGATCTGGCCCGTGTAGCGGTCCAAAGAAAACAGACTGTGGTCGCTGACTTGCTGCAGCGAAAACAGCAACCAGCCGTTATATCCGATATCGGCGTCATAGGCTCGGACTTTCGTCACCAAGTCTCCTGCTTTGAGATTGCGGGGAATCTCCTCCACCCCTTTGGCAGAACCGTTGGAGCTGACTGGATACAGGATGACTGGAGCGTTGTCATTCTGATCCAGAATGAACACCTTCACTGTCACGTTGCTGCTCAGTGGAGGACTTCCACCGTCGGTGGCCACCACTTGGAATTGGAAACTTTTCAGCGTCTCAAAGTCAAAACTTTTCAAGGCTGTAATTGTGCCAGTGATCTCATTAATATTCAAAAATGATGTCACACTTTCACTTTTCCGTTGGAGTGAGTATGTCACAGCTGCATTTTCTTCGCCATCGGCATCTGTGGCCCTCACAGAAAACAAAGACACTCCTGCTTTGTTGTTTTCCAGCACATAAAATGTAAAAGGACTTTGACTGAATAAAGGCCTATTGTCATTCACATCCAGTATATCTACGTGTACGATCTTAGTCGAGGACTTAGGGGGCGTCCCTAAATCTTTTGCTGTTATTAAGATATCATACGCATGCTCCCTCTCTTTATCTAAATAGTCGTTGGTTACAAGAGAGTATGACTGTCCATCTGGTGCCGATTTGAGAGCAAAGGGCAAGCGTTCCGGCAGGCTGCAAACCACCTGTCCATTCGCATCCGAGTCCAAATCATTCACGCCCACTAGCGCCACCACTGTACCGAGAGCGGCGTCCTCTGCGATGCGACTCAACAATGAGGTGATGTCAATTTTGGGTCGGTTGTCGTTCACATCCTCCACACGGATTAGCACGCTGCACTGTGTGGATAGCGACACCGCGCCTTTGTCCGCAGCCAGCACCTTCATCTCATAGACTTGTCTCTCTTCAAAATCGAGATCTCTTTTTATTGTTAGTTCCCCACTTTTCTTATTCAAATCAAATGGCATGCTGGTGTGTCCTCTTAATTTGCTCCTGAGAGAATATTCAATCTCACCATTGTGTCCCTCATCTGAGTCTGATGCCTTCACTGTTAGTAGATATGTCCCCAGAGGAGCATTCTCCTTCACGCTAATGGAGTATTTCTGACGGTCACACACTGGTGCGTTATCATTTACATCAGATACAATAATGGTGATGTTAATAGTACCTGTTTTAGGTGGTTTGCCCCCATCTGAGGCTGTTAATATTAACTGGTGCTGTGCTGCGTTTTCTCGATCCAAAGGCCGCTGTAACACAAGAAAAGGCACCCTCCCTTCCTCACCAAAGTCTTCGGTTTCTAGGAGAAAAAACGGGTTGTGGTTCAGCTTGTACATTTGGACAGAATTCAATCCCACGTCCAAGTCTTGGGCGCCCTCCACTTGGAGTTTGGATCCAATTACAGCAGATTCCAGCACCTCCAAGGTGCAATTGTCATCAAGGAATCTTGGCAAGTTATCGTTCACGTCCAGTACCTCAACAAGGACTTGATGCATCTCCAGAGGGTTTTCCACAACCACCTTGAGATTCGTAATGCACGGCATGGTGTTACCGCACAGGTCCTCCCGGTCCAATCTCTGGTGGACAGAGAGAACACCATCATTCTGATTTACCTTGAATTGCTCCCGCTTTGTTCCTGACACCACACGGAGATTTCTCTGCTGCAGCCTGCCGACTTCCAGTCCGAGGTCCTTGGCAACATTTCCAACCACTGTTCCCGGTTTTACTTCCTCCTGAATTGAATATCTTATTTGAGCAGAGATGCCCTCTGGATGAACAACAATCAGCAGCGGCAAACACAAAGAAATCCATGTCGCCGGCCACTGTCCTCCCATGCAGCATCTTGCCATTATTAATCAGTGACGATTCCTAACCGCAGCTATTATATATACATTGGTTCAATATTTCATAACGAATCATTAACAAATATTCCGGAGAGTAATCATTTTTCGTGGAACAACGATCGCTGTTTCTCTTATGCCTGTCGGTTGACGGTGAATCTCGAAATGAGGGGGGAAAAAAACAACCTCTCCTCACACCACTGCCATTATATAGTCTAACAGCGCGGCCTACTGTCAATAACATGATACTGCAGCCTGCAAAAATGTGTACTGTACTCAAATTATTTTGTTGCTTTACACACCACATACTTCAGGCCTGGTTTTAAGTGTATATAAAATAAAGCCATAGCAGTAAAAATTCCATTGTTCATATTCACCCACTTTCACCCATTCCTTTCAATAGGTTTGTATTCACAATTCAGATTTTTTTTGTCTATTTTTAGATGCTGTGATGACAATGAATGTTTTTGACATCTAACTGGGACCGTTTATACAGTATGAGGCACAATAGGAAAGCTAATGTTGACAAATCTTGACTTTTCGGTGCAAGAACATTCTGTCAGATAGATGACATGTTTAAGCTTCACGAACTGACTAACAGAGTGGAAGGTGACACTGGGACCACACAATATCCATCCATCCATTTTCCGATCGACCTTATCCTCAACAGGGTGCTCAGCCTATCCCAGCTGTCTTCGGGCAGTAGGCGGGGGACACCCTGAACTGATTGCCAGCCAATCGCAGGGCACACAGAGACGAACAACCATCCACGTTCACATTGAGTGTTCAATCAGCTTGCCGTGCATGTTTTTGGAATGTGGGAGAAAAACCGGAGTACCCACACAGGCACCCACACAGACACGGGGGAGAACACTCAAACTCCACACAGGAAGGCCGCAGCCGGGATCAAACCCGCAACCTCTGCACTGTGAAGTCAACGCGCTAACCACTGGACCACCATCCCACAATAAATTACAATAAATTAACATTACTGTTGCTGTGGTTAAAATATATTAAAGGTGCACCTCTATTAATTTACATTTTATTTGTGACTATTTTTCTTTGAAAATGTAGGAAATAATTCCAAAAGACATCAGCAGTAACAAAAAAAAAAAACCCAAAAAGTGTCCGCGTACTGGGACCACAATTCATATGATAAACACTTTCATAATGGGCGTCTTACTTTGAGTAAACAAGTCAAAGTCGTTAGCCATCGTAGCGAGGAATGAACTTTGCATGCCTTGATGAGGACAAGCAATAGAGCGGATGAATGGGTGCATGGATTTCCTCCTCCTCCGAGGTGATTGTCCTCTCATAGGCTACACCAAGGAACAAAATTGGACAACATCTATTCACGTGGAAGTTATTTACCATTGTAAATTACATTACAACTCATTTGCATATTCTAATTTATTTTATCACATACTGGTAGAGCAAAATGTGTTTGTCTGTATTTAACCAACCTTGAGGAGCAATGGGCAGCACCTGTGAGATGACAGAAAAAAACAAAACAAAACTGAAAAGCACACTGACAATTTGTATCAAAACCAGGCCATTCGAGTCAGCATAAAAATGTTGTCATTTAAAATTCCACACAGAGATACATCATATTATACAAAAATCCCACTGGCAGTGCGATAACACTGTCAGTGAAAATGTTTTTTAAAAATGTTTTTGCACATTTGTGTGCAAAAGATCGAAGAAGAAAAACTGCTGTCTCTGGCCCCATGATCTTGTAACTCTAATTTGATTAAAAAAAATATATATATATATATATATCCACCGCACCAGAGGAAAGCAATAAGCAACAGAAGGTGCCAATCAATTGTCATGCTCTTGCAGGCAAACTCATGATGGACACACCCTACCTTAATAAATACCCCGTTTGGTCGTTGGAACTCCAGTCTGACCATTCTTGTTTTTACAAATCTAACATTTGTTATTTATTTATTTATTTGCAAGACCCACAGTGCAAAATTATTATTTTTTCTATATGGGCTCCATCTTGTACACATCAACATTGTCACCAAATCTGACAGTTTTTTTCTTTTTTTCCACAGATCATACAATGCTATTTTTTCAGTTTTAACAGATCATGAGGTTTTGTTTTTTTCTTTGTTTTATGCATTATTATGTCCTGTGCGATCCACCCAGTACCCTCCCATCATCGCCCTGATGCAGAGTGGATAACACTGACCTCTCGTGGTGAATATCTGCAAATGCCACTATTATACCTTGATTCACGTATGTGTTTGTGTTCTCCAAAAGCTAGGCATCCACAATATTTGTTACATCGGGCGTTGAACGTTGTATTATTATCGATAAATCAATGCTGTATGTGTACATTTATTTATTCTAAAAAATCCTATCTGCACACCCCTCGCCACGATTGCGTCATACGTCTGAATGTAGGCCAAATCAAGGTGCGCATGCCCAAGCGCTGCCGCATTTTGCAACGTGAAGCCCCTCCCTCACTCCCTCCACACTGCACCAATTCGAACAGGCTGGATCATTGCTGCTGACTTCCATTCGCACCCAAATTGGTGCGCGTCCGTGTGCATTGTGTGTATGCTGGAATATTAGATGACGGGTTGCGTCAGAGCACCAGCCAAACGCCCTTCGGGTAGCAGACAGCCGGTAGCCATGGCAACGCAGCTCTTTTTCGCAGGTCACTGCTGAAGGAAGAAAGATGGGGGAGGGATGCTGTGAATGCTGCAACCAAAGCACCGATTCCATTGAATGTCTACGCTGGTTTCACATCAAATCTTACATGATTACTGTGTATAACTATCAACAGCAATTTTAGATGAAACAATGGCCAGTGAGATCCCTGTTCAGGGAGATTCCAGCAAGTACAATAATTTGACATTGAGAGAGTGTATGTGTCCCTGTTTGCTTTGTTCTGCACAGTATAGGTCACTGGGGAAGAAGGACAGGAGTTTTTGACAAGCACTATACACCTGAATTGACCTACCTGGCAACATCACTGAGCCTTTCTGCTTAAATATATCAATAGGCCTTCTCATATAAGATCATCTTCCTGGAGACCTTGCAGGAGGCAACACTGAAGCAGGCAGTCATGACATTTGGACTGATTAGCTGCTTGGTCAGGACTAATAATGAAGTAATGCAAGTCATTCTCAGAAATGTGTCTTTTGATCCAATGCATCATGGTACCAACACAATGAATCTTGAAAGAGTGATATTATACTTACAACATACCAAACATTTAATTAGTTTCCATGTTTTTATTTTGTCTGCCATAAGATATGATCACATTACAAACACACAACTATTGTATCTCACAGTCAAAGCACCACTGTACAAATGCACTTACTTGATGTATTTGCCTGTAAAACATTACACCTTTATACATGTAAGCTGTGCTAGTGTTTGACTGCACAATATCAATTTAATATTTACTGTAGTTGATGTGATTAGCACTGCAATGATGAGGACGACAGCATTATTGAAATTGCATTTCTAATAATTGTTTGCACTCCTGATTTGATGCGGTTATCTTCAGTCCAGAAGTGGGAAAAGGCCTTTTAATAATAAAATAATAAAAATAAATGTGGTACCTATGGTTCTCTGTAAAGACTTTCCGTATTGTATCGCAGGTCGAGTTGTCAGTAATACACTCGAGCACAGCTTTCATTTGTGTGACAAATACACAATTGCAGTACTGTAAATATTTTGTATATATTGTATCGTGTTACACTACGTCAAACAGTGCTGATGGTCGGCGACATCCACAATTTGTCTTCTTAAATGACAAAAGTAAACAATATGACATACAGTGTATCTACAAGGAGAGTCTTATCGTCTATGGTTGAGTAATTCATATTCAGAACCGTGATCAAAAGGAAAACACTGTACACAACTGTCCTGTTCCTCTTCTTTTTGCCCCACTTCTATTTTGTTCTGAGAGCACAATTGTTGATGACACAGAAAATGAGTTGTACACGCCCTAAAAATCTATGACCGATATTCCATGCAACACAAAAAAAAGTGAAAGCAGGTGAACACTGACAAAAGGCATCACTCTCCCGCATTTGTTAACCTAACAAGTCAAGTGCGTTACAGGAGATCGTTTTGCAGTAAGAGTTGATACCACATTACAGTTACAGTGGCCAATTTTTAACCCTTAGAATGTACAAGGGCAGAAGACACTTCAATCCGCTATAAGTTGCCATCATTTCCAACCAGTTTTGACGATAAGCAAGAAGGGGGTCAGTTTAACCACGAATATCTTGAGCACCGCTAATTGTAATCAATGTGCTAGTGCATTAGTTCTTGCCCAGAGTATCCTTAAATCCTCACGACAATAGGTTGATTAAGTCACCTGAATCATTCTGCACACTCATTCATCAGTCGCCTTTGCTCACAACATCATTTACAAAACCTGAAATTACTATTTATAAAATTCAGATTTAATTCCTACAAACCGCATGGTTTTTTTTGTGTTAAACATTGGATATACTGTGCCGTTTCCATTGCCATTAATACAGAAAATGCAAAAGACAAAATGGAGAAAAATTTTAAATACTGTACACATGATGGGCGATCATTTCGACAAAGCAAGAGTCTCCTTTTGGCATTTCCACTTTTCATTGCACACTCATATTGTCCCTTTTTTTGGGGCTTTTTGGACTATTCACACATTTCTTGGCAAATCACATTTCTTGTGACATATTTTTAGAGATGAAGCGTATTTGAAGCCACGCGGTCATACCGTACACATTGAAGAGTTTATCAAAAAGGCTTAAATTGGCTTTTCATGTGCTTAAAGAGTACAGATGGAGGGGATTACAAGGAGTGGGAGTTGTTTCCTCATTGACGCGGCAGCATTCAGTGGGTGTCAAGTATGAGGATCCGGGCTGAGCATGACGGGTATGAGCGTGATGTCAATTCAGGGTTCTCTCTTTTCCTCTTAGGTACTCCCATCTCGATTTGTCGGATATGCAGGTGGGGAGTTCTGGCCTTCATGTGGATCGAGTGCTCCTGGTTGTGGATGCCTGTCAATGAGACACAAAGATATAGTATTTAAAAAACTAGAGATAGCCACGTGACGCGTCAGGCTGACATGCATTCTAAGATTAAGATGGAGAGGCAGCAGGCCGAAGAAAGGGTTGGACAGATCCTTGAACGTACACGCTATCACTGAACACACCATGCTTGCGAAATATCACGAGGAGTGTGGTTGCTAGGAAACTGGGTGACGGGACTCATTTTCACATCCCCTGCACAAAATAATAGGTCAGACATTAAAAGTGTCAAACATTTGAGTCTGTTTACAGTTGTAACTAATGCAGTCTGACAGACATTTCATTATAGGAATATTATTTTAGAATGATTTGGAAAAAAAAACATAATCCTAACATGCATTTGTAACAATTTAAAGATGTTTTTAATGCGCAGTAAAGTCAGCAAGTACACTGAAAAAAATACAACCGCAACTCTGTTGTTTCTGCTCACATTTTCTACAAGCCAAACGTTGACAAAAACGGTGCATTGAATTTACTCAGTTTTATTTTGTCACGTCGTTGCACAAAATAAAATCATCTGGACCTGGTTTGAAGTCGAGCATACATCTACTTAAAAACGATCTGAAAACCCCCAACAATTGAGTAAACAAAAGGCCTGTTTTGCTCATATGTTCAAAAATCTGTCTCAATCTGTCCGGGTGAACATTTCTTCTTTGCTGAGAGGTGCTGATTAGACAGCAAACTTATTGCACAGGTGTGCCTTCGGATGCCCAAAATAATAAACCACTCTAAAATTTGCAGTTTTACTCAATTGTGAGCGGGGAGGGAGACTGGGGGTGGGCAGGCAGAAAATCAATCAGTGTCTGGCGTGACCACCGTTGCACAGGTGAGCCTTAGGCGACCCACAATTAAAGGTAATTCGAAAACAGATGAGCACCTAAGTGTTGCGTCGATAGTTGTGTTTGGTTTCTTATAATAGGTCAACAGGTGCATTTAAGGACTGGCTGCAGGTGAGACACCACTTTGTCCACATACTGCAGACTTTGAAGAATACTTCACATGTGGAGTAAATCCTCAAACTGAAAACAACGTGTCAGATAAGCCGGCACTACCTATCGTTATTGTGGCCAAGATAACGTCAAGTCCAGTCAACAGTATTTATAGAGCACTTTCAAACAGCCATCGCTGCATACAAAGTGCTGTACATGGAGCGATTTAACATACACAATAAACAGTAAGACGAAATGGTAATAAAGGCGGTAGAAAGCACCAAGCAGTAAAATCAAGAGCAAATGTAAGTCATGCTGAGTCGAACGCCAAAGAATACAAGTGGGTTTTGAGGAGGGCTTTAAAGATGGGCAGCGAGGAGGCTTGCCAAATGTTCAGTGGGAGGTCAATCCAGAGAGAGGGTCCAGCAACAGAAAAGGCTCGATCCCCTCTGAGCCTCAGTTTAGTTCTTGGTACCTCTAACAAAGACTGGTCCACAGACCTGAGGCGCCGGGCAGGTGTGTAGGGGCGGATGAGCTCAGAGAGGTAAGGTGGCGCGACATTATTTAGAGATTTGAAAACAAAGAGGAGGATCTTGAAAATAACTCTCAAATGAATGGGGAGCCAATGAAGGGATGCCAGAGTAGGAGTTATATGCTCCCTCTTACGAGTACAAGTCAAGAGGCGAGCAGCGGCATTCTGGACCAGCTGAAGGCGCTTAATGGAGGACTGGCTGACTCCAAAGTACAGGGCATTGCAGTAATCGAGCCGGGATGTGACAAAGGCATGGATTACTGTCTCAAAGTGTTCATGTGAGAGGAGAGGTTTTATTTTGGCCAGCTGTCTGAGGTGAAAGAAGCTGGATTTAACAACGGCACCAATTTGCCGATCGAGTGTGAAATCACTGTCCATTTTAAGGCCCAAGTTTGAGACCGTTGATTTCAAATAAGGAGACAGGGGGCCCTAGTCTACAGGATGGAATGTACAAGGGCCACTGGGACCAAACAATATCACCTCTGTCTTCTTTTCGTTGAATTTCAAGAAATTCAAAGAAAGAAAGGGGTCATTATTTAAGTGCACTTTATGGACGAAGAGCAAGACAAAAACGGTATTGTTCTTGCTTGTGTTTTTAGTTTTATGTTTTTTTTGTTTTTTTCTAGCATACACTTGGTTTGCTTTAAGTATGGTATTGATGTGATCACCCGCAGACAAAATGTGGACCTGAAGACGTGAGCATTGTGACTTTGGGGTATAAGAGGAATACAACAGAATTTTGAAACACCAACTGAGAAGAGTAACAACATAAAGGGAAACAAGACAGTTCAACCAGGAAACATTTTCAAAGCGCATCAGCTGAGAGTGAAACTCCTGCATACCTCCAAGTTGCAGGGTGGCCTTCCCTCATTTAGGGTACTTTAGAGTGGGAAGAAAAAGAAAGGGTGAGATGAGGTTATTACAGGGCTGATAAAAAGAAGTTGTTGTGAAAGTAGCCTGTGATGAGTGCTTCCATGCAGAGACAAGCTGAACAAAGTTGCCAGATTCAGCAACTGTGGCCCTGATTAATATAGACACGTGTACCATTAAAACACAAGTTTAACATGTTAAAATATGTTTGTAGAACATCTTACACTTACCTGGATAGAAAAAGGCAGAAAACAGTGTCATACATGAGAAGAAAACCTCCAAAACAGTTGTAATACATTTCATTTTGTGTAGTTTGTTTTATTTTTGTCTACTCTTGTTTAGTTTGGCGGGTGCTGCTTTATAAAACTCAGAGAAAACATTATTCATGAAATGAAGCCTCGTGGAAAACACATTTACGACAATCAAGGAATCTTTAACCCCACGATAATTTGTGGTGGTATTACAAAGAAAGACATCTGTGCAAGGTTTTGTTGATGTTGATCTTATATTTGTATTTTCACTCCTACACTTTTAGATGGGATACCTCTATTCGTACTTACCAGTTTTAACGTTAACAGTTGCTGAGAGTATTTGATATAGTGTTTGTTTAGGCATATTACAAGGCATGGAGAAAAACAAACACACTTTATCCATTCACACTTAGGGACCACATGCATGCACTTAGTCGCAAAAATATCTTCAAGGATAAAATAGTTTGCATGGATCAATGCGATGATGTACAGTATAAGCGAAATATACATAGGCCACAAATTGGGTGCTATAAGTAAAACTTTATTGATTATTCTACCGTGCAGCCTGCACTTAACATATTTAAAATTGGGATTTAACTGCGACACTTAAAAACATTGGGAAAATGCTGCACTGTGACTGCAGAATTGGATACTGCTCTTAAGTCTTCATCATTGCATTGCTATTGAAGTAGCAAATATGTTTTACCTGCAAGGTGGAAGGGGCCGAGCCACTAGTTTCAGACATGCCTGTGCTCCTGGGAATACTGGACACAATGTACCTTGAGCCCTTCGGCATGGGCTGCCTGACCACCAGTTTTCCTTTCCTGGTCTCTGCTAGGAACAGACTGTACCAGTAGGCGTCGTTGGACACCAGAGTGGAATCTGCGATGGTGGAGTTCCTCTCGCTGATCACGCTGTTCCTGCAGGGAGGAGCCGCTTTGCTGGGCTTGACCTTCTGGCACTTGAGCACGATGGTGACCAGGATGGTGATGAGCAGCAGGAAGGACACCGAGCCTAGACCGATGACCAAATACAGGTTGAGGTCCGAGAAGATGTCGTATTCCAGCGGTACCTCGGTCATGTCCGAGTAAGCCTTCACGGCCGTTTCCACCGTGGACAGCTTGATGGTGACCGTAGCGGAGAGAGCGGGCTCCCCGTTGTCCTTGGCAACAACCACCAGTCTCTGGTGACGAGAATCTTTGTAGCTGAACATCCTCATGGTGCGGATCTCCCCGTTGTACTGGTCCAGACTGAACAAAGAGGCGTCGGTCACCTGCAGGAACTGGTAGGTGACGCGAGAGTTGTGCACGGAATCCACGTCCAAGGCTATCACCTTGGCCACCAGGGAGCCTTTATCTGTGGATCTGGGGATCTTCTCCTCCACTACGGAGCCGTGCGCTCGCCACGGAGAGACGATAACCGGGGTGTTGTCATTCTGATCCACGATGATGATGTGGACGGTCACGTTGCTGCTGAGCGGAGGAGAACCAGAGTCTCTGGCCTCGATGTGGAAGAGGAAGTCCTTCTCCATCTCATAGTCAAAAGTCTTGAGTGCGTAAAGGTTGCCGTTCTCTGGATTGATGGAGAAGAGCATGGACATGGAGGTGTTGGCTATCTCCTTCTCCAAGATGAAGTACACTAGGTACTGGTTCTCATGGAGGTCGGGGTCAAAGGCACTGAGGGAGCTGAGCAAGGCGCCAGGGGCGTTATTCTCCATCACACGTATGGTATAAAAGGACTGAGGGAAGTGTGGCGCATTATCATTTACATCCAGCAGATGCAAAGTCATGGTTTCATTGTCACTTAAAGGAGGGGAGCCCCTGTCGGTGACGGTGAAGGTGATGTCATATTCTGGAACCTTCTCACGGTCTAATGGCTCCGAAACAACTAATTTATATAAGCTATCGGGCGACTCCCTCAATTTAAATGGCATGTTATTTGGAATGTGAAGATCCACCACTCCATTATTGCCGGAGTCCTTATCACTCACACTCACAACTGCTATCACAGTGTCTACAGGTATGTTTTCTTTAATCGGGCTTTGAAAGGACTTGATGGAAATTTCTGGGTGGTTGTCATTCATATCTGTCACCTGTATCGTCACCTTACATTGGCCAGATAACGGGTTGAGCCCCTTATCGCTTGCGATAACTTCCATTTCATAATATTTCAAATCTTCATAATTAATCATCTCCTTCACTCTGATTTCTCCATTTTCTTGATTTAAAGTAAACACATGCTGTGTTCTTTCTGACGTGTATAAACTATAAGAATAGAGCACATCCGAATTGGAGCCTTCATCTAAATCAGTGGCATTTAATTGAATCACCAGACTGCCAATAGGGGAGTTCTCCATCACTTCTACAAAGTATTTGTCTTTGTCAAATAAAGGGACGTTGTCATTGACGTCCAGGACTCGAACAATGATGCTGGCCGTGCCCGTGCGTGTGGGAACGCCACCATCCACTGCAGTGAGGATAAGATGATGAACAGCCTGCTGCTCTCTGTCCAGCACCTTTGTAAGAATTAAATCTGCAAATTTGGTGCCGTCTCTCCCAGTCTGAATTTCGATATTAAAATGTTGGCTCGAGCTCAGGTGGTAATTTTGCACAGAATTGGCCCCAACATCGGGGTCCACTGCATTATTCAGGGAGAACCTCTCTCCAACCGGGCTGGATTCGGAAATGTCCAAATGCATGGTCCCTCTTCGAAAATGAGGAGCGTTATCATTAATATCCGTGACTTCCACTTCAATGTTAAACATGCGAATGGGATTTTCAATCGTTGCGTCCAATTTCAGAGAGCAATACGCAGTTGTTTTGAAGGTGCACAGCAATTCTCTGTCTATTCTCTCCAAAATAAAGAGCTCTCCCGTGTCTTTGTTGATGTCTAGATATTTTTTATTTGCTGCACCATCGATGCGCATTTTCCTCTTGTTGAGCGTCTGCACTTCTAAACCCAAATCGGCCGCCAAATTAGCAACGACTGAACCTTCCTCCATCTCTTCAGGAATCGAGTAGTGAGTGACAGACGACATCGGGTCGACCAACGTGCATAAAAAGAGAAGAATGACAAGTGGCCGCGTCTCGACTAACTTACTGCCGCCGTGCGTCATATTGATGTTGAGTCCTTTAAGCGCAACAAAATGTATGAAGAGTCGCTCCCCTACTCAACGAAGAAGCACATCGAGACCGTTAATACTGTACCACCGTTTCCCTTCCTCGTGAGCATGGTGACGTCAGTGTTAAAACGTCCGTCTCCTTGTTCTCCTCCAATTAGAATTTGCGATACCGGTGACATCACCGGTGTGAGAGAGTTGTTGGACAGCAGCGACGAAACTCGTTTTCAAGAGTCCTGACAGCACCTTAAAACAACGGCCACGAGTCCTGATTGCATTGCATAACGAAATCACGTCAAATGTTTTCAGAGCCACCCCGTTACATATCTTAATTAATGAATAAACTTCAGCACAGTCAGTGTTTACATCGGAAAGAATAACATAAGGTACCGATAACTATTTGCAAAACGTTTGAAAAATTATGCTTGTTCTAATTAAATCATCAAACTTTGTTTTATCGTCAACTTCAAACTATACTTGAGCTGTTTGTTGTGTTGGGGTAATAATTCCAATGCACAAAACTAACGTGAGATATGTCATATACGTAAAATGTAATTTTTAAAAAGCAAGACTTATTCAGAAAAAAAACCCCTTCACACTTTTCAGTGTATACAGACAACTTTAGGGTATATTACAAGTGGGCCTAGTGGTTGTAAATAATATGGACACAGCTACTGTGGGGTATTTTCATTCCACTGACTAAATTCCCGTAACATCTCTTGAGAAGTTATTTTCTCTCTCTGGCTGTGAATCATCCATCTCTCCGGCACACTTTTATTTGTAAATCAACTCTCTAGGAAAAGACCATCTGAGTTAGATTTCCGCCTGTGTACTAATAGTTCCCATATTAGGCCATATCCGAAAGATGAAATGCACTATAAACTTGAATATGCAAGTGTATGAAATGTGTTATATTTAAAGAATTCAGGCGTGCTAGGCCAAGCATGCTAATGTGTTTGAATCAAATGGTAATCCTCATTTAAGTGAAAGACTCCAACGTGCCATCAAAAGAGTGAGAATACTGTAAAGTTTTGGCAAGCCGAGAGCAGAAGTAGACATTATTCCATTGTTCATGGAATTGTTTGAAGGGGAATTGGTTGTAAATCTCACCTCAATGTGAAAACAACAGCACAAGCATTGTGAATTATTTGCAATTTAAAAAAAATGAGTGCACAAAGAGTACAATTAATAAAGCTCCAGTTGTGTGAGTGACAAAGTGGTCAGGGTGCCAAACCCACACAACATTCTACTTAATGATACTGGAATTCCGTTTGTTGTTTGCTTTGTTTTGCAACAATGCAAACATGCAACATCAGGATAATGCTGATAGTTTGTAAAAAATATGCTTTGTGTTTTTCCTCATGTTTTATAACCACTACTAATCTGTTAGTCAAGCAATCAGTGTTTATACAGCAGAATAGTGAATCTCAACCAAGGTGCCTTGTGGTAATGATCCAATATTTTACTTAATTTGTCCCAAAACTATTATGTGTTAATTATAGACATAGCTTTTGGGTTTTTTTAACGAAGCCGGGGACGAGAGTAACGGGTAGAATAATAGGTAAATGCTCCTCCATGGGACTGAGAAGTTACAAAACCTGTTGATCCACCTGCTGCCATTCACAAAACAAAACAAGACGCGGTTTCCCTGCAGGCATGTCAGTTTTGAGATGGCCAAATTTCATACTAAATCCATGGTCTTTTGCTTAAATTCTTTTTTTTCCGTTTCCCATACTTTTTACGTTTTTGTAAGGAGGTGTGACGTGATTTTTCGAATGGATGTCTTGTCGCAAGAAAAGGTTGGGAAGCACTGCTGTACAAGTTTGATTATTTTAAATCTTGAAGATGTAGATAAAATCGCTATTTCAACTATTGTCACTTTTCAAGCTTTTTTTTTTTAATTCACTTTCACAATAACTTTCCCACTCATTTATATTTCCAATTTACATTTGTTTTCATTTCCATGTAATTAATAAACAAAATAAAACTCTACTTTAGTCCTTTTCCATAACACTTTCAAAACTTTAGATTGAGGCAGGATCTTGACAGAAAGAAATAAGGACATTTATCAGTGCCAGAGGATTGTGTGATTTACCCTGAAATGTATTTAAATTGATGGGTACTGTATTTAGCTCAGTATTAAATGACATTAAGAATACATTTTAAAAAGTTATCATTTGAAAGGAAGACACTACTGTCTTGGTTACGTACTGGAAGTGCACTTCATATATAATCACTGGGGTTTTTAGATCATTGCAAATGTTGGACAAACGTGTCATGATACCTGCAAGGTGGAAGGAGCCGAGCCGCTAGTTTCAGACATGCCTGTGCTCCTGGGAATACTGGACACAATGTACCTTGAGCCCTTCGGCATGGGCTGCCTGACCACCAGTTTTCCTTTCCTGGTCTCTGCTAGGAACAGACTGTACCAGTAGGCATCGTTGGACACCAGAGTGGAATCTGCGATGGTGGAGTTCCTCTCGCTGATCACGCTGTTCCTGCAGGGAGGAGCCGCTTTGCTGGGCTTGACCTTCTGACACTTGAGCACGATGGTGACCAGGATGGTGATGAGCAGCAGGAAGGACACCGAGCCTAGACCGATGACCAAATACAGGTTGAGGTCCGAGAAGATGTCGTATTCCAGAGGCACCTCGGTCATGTCCGAGTAGGCCTTCACGGCCGTTTCCACCGTGGACAGCTTGATGGTGACCGTAGCGGAGAGAGCGGGCTCCCCGTTGTCCTTGGCAACAACCACCAGTCTCTGGTGACGAGAATCTTTGTAGCTGAACATCCTCATGGTGCGGATCTCCCCGTTGTACTGGTCCAGACTGAACAAAGAGGCGTCGGTCACCTGCAGGAACTGGTAGGTGACGCGAGAGTTGTGCACGGAATCCACGTCCAAGGCTATCACCTTGGCCACCAGGGAGCCTTTATCCGTGGATCTGGGGATCTTCTCCTCCACCACGGAGCCGTGCGCTCGCCACGGAGAGACGATAACCGGGGTGTTGTCATTCTGATCCACGATGATGATGTGGACGGTCACGTTGCTGCTGAGCGGAGGAGAACCAGAGTCTCTGGCCTCGATGTGGAAGAGGAAGTCCTTCTCCATCTCATAGTCAAAAGTCTTTAGTGCGTAAAGATTGCCGTTCTCTGGATTGATGGAGAAGAGCATGGACATGGAGGTGTTGGCTATCTCCTTCTCCAGGATGAAGTACACTAGGTACTGGTTCTCATGGAGGTCGGGGTCAAAGGCACTGAGGGAGCTCAGCAAGGCGCCAGGGGCGTTATTCTCCATCACACGTATGGTATAAAAGGACTGAGGGAAGTGTGGCGCATTATCATTTACATCCAGCAGATGCAAAGTCATGGTTTCGTTGTCACTTAAAGGAGGGGAGCCTCTGTCTGTGACGGTGAAGGTGATGTCGTATTCTGGAACCTTCTCACGGTCTAATGGCTCCGAAACAACTAATTTATATAAGCTATCGGGCGACTCCCTCAATTTAAAAGGCATGTTGTTTGGAATGCGAAGATCCACCACTCCATTATTGCCGGAGTCCTTATCACTCACACTCACAACTGCTATCACGGTGTCGACATCAATGTTTTCGCTGACTGGACTTTGAAAAGATTTAATGGATATTTCTGGGTGGTTGTCATTCATGTCCTCAATTTGAATTTTGATCGTACATTGGCCTGACAAACTATTGACGCCTCTGTCTGCTGCTATCACTTCCATATCATAAATCTTAAAATCTTCATAGTTAAGCATTCCTTTCACAGTGATCTCACCAGTAGATGGATTTAAATAAAATGTTTCTCGTGCTTTCTCTGGTGTATATAAACTATATGAGTATGTTAAATCAGAATTTGAGCCCTCATCTAAATCAGTCGCATTTAAATCAATAACAAGGCTTCCAATAGGGGAATTTTCCATGATTTTAACACTGTAAATAGTATTATCAAAGAGAGGGGCGTTGTCATTATTGTCTAAAACATGAACAATAATTCTCGCTGTGCCAGAACGCGGAGGTGCGCCGCCATCTACTGCCGTTAATATTAAATTGTGCACAGACTGCTCCTCTCGGTCCAAAACCTTCTTCAATATCAAATCTGCGAGTTTTGTTCCCTCCCTCCCCGTCTGAACCTCAATGTTAAAATGTTCACTTTCACTCAGATGATATGTTTTCACTGTGTTGCTGCCTACATCCGGATCGACTGCATTGCTAAGAGAGAATCTCTCCCCTTTTGGTGTCGATTCAGATACATCCAAATGAAAGGCGTCTCTCCGAAATTGAGGGGCGTTGTCGTTCATATCCATTATTTCGACCTCAATGTTAAAAATTCTTAACGGGTTCTCCATGATCACCTCAAGTCTCAGATAACATGAGTCTGGCGACTTTGTTGGGCAGATGTGTTCCCTGTCGATCTTCTCAACGATATACAGCTCTCCGGTGTCTTTGTTGACGTCCAGATATTTTTTGTTTGAAATAATGTCCAAACGCATCTTCCGCCGATTTAGTATTTTGACATCCAATCCCAGGTCGGTGGCAAGGTTAGCAACAACTGATCCCTCCTTCATTTCCTCGGGTATGGAATAATGGGTCACGGAGTTGGATATTTGAGTAACGAAAGAGAGAAGAATAACAATGACGAACAGCGCGTACCTTTGCCGTGGCTGCACTACGACGCACATCATTGTTCTCTCGTGCGCTCACTGCACTTTGTCCCAGTGTTTGTTTGTCCAGGTCCGATTTCGCCGTAAAATAGTCCAGAATACGTTGTAGCAAATATATTCCAGATGATAATCGTCAGAAAAAAAATGACCGCATTGAGGAGAGTTGATTTCAGCACTGCCAAGTGGTCCAGTTTATTAAGAACCGCCCAATGACGAAATGACGAGAGTCATTGGGCGACGACGTGACGACGTGAACGTTTGGGCTCTCGTTGAAATACTAAAAACAGCGCCACCATAACCTACTGTTTTTTTTAATGTATTCTATATCACGACCCACGCTGAAATATTTTACGTTTTTAACTGTATAAAGTGACTATGTGAATCACCTATTTGTGTTTTTTTAATGTTGTTTCATTTTTCCCCATAATTCATTGTCAAATTGTACGTTCGATTTTATTTAGATAAAGCACTTGGACTTGCCACCACTTATAAGGTCCTCCAGGAACACAAATGAGATGAGCTGAGAGTAACTGAGTCGTATAAAAAGAGACTTTTTGAAACCAAATTAGGACAGATGTGAACGTGATAAAGATGAGGTTTATCACCAAAAGACACAAATTAGCACAAAGAGATGAGTAAAAGGCTGAAACTCAATGTTGTGCCCTTGGGCTGCAAGGCAAAAGACCCCCCCCCCCTAATATTCTCCTCAAGCCAGAAAATACTATTGCATTGGTGTCATTTATATTCTGCGTCCTATTTTCACATATTTGATCCAGTAGTTTCACGTGGAAGTCAATGATCAAGTATGAGTCCCAAAAACATGTTTTTACTCGCCACTTGAGTAAGACAGTATGTTGAAGTGCCACAATAAACCGCATAATCCTTATAAAGTGTCAGTAAAATGCCACTGACCAAACATATGCGCTTGAAGAAATTATGTTTGTTTACCAATGTCAACATTTGCAGGGGACAAAAGTTAAAGATGAAGGCACTTCATTGACCTGTCTCAGAAATGAATCTGCTGCTCCATGTTCGAATTAAGACACTCCAAACTCATCCACTTTGATGCTTTGTATTTCAAGTGGAATTACATTAAACTATCACTTTACGCTATACAACTGTTTGCATGTTACTGTTATGAGTAGAGCTGATTGTTAACAGGCTTGCATAGGCTTAATCCCCGAGTTCCCCTTCAACCCTCACTTACAGTACATCTTTATGATTTTTGGAATGATTTGTGTCTGCTGTTGATGTACTGCTGTGCATCATGTCACGAGTAAAGTGAAAAGAATTCAATTTCAAGCATTGACAAACTGAATTTTTTTTCTGAAATTGGGGCATTATTAAAATGAACACAAACAGCTGTTTTTATTAAAAGTCCCATTTTGTGCAATGTAAAAACTGTACACGATCATCAAAACTTTGAGGGTCATTTTGAATTTGTTGATATTCGTACATGCATTTGAGAAGATTAGCTTACATCCTGTTACAGATTTTCGTTGCGTAGTAACCATGGAGTCATTTCAGAGTTACTGCCCAAATTAAATGGAGAGTCCACAAAATCTGCATAATTTAGACCAAGATGGTCAATAAACTACAAAAACATAGAATTAACTATTAATTTGTGGAATGCTGCTTTGCTGCAATCCAGCGAGCATACGTCCATATATGTCTCTGTCGTGAGGCTGAAAGGCTTCCGCAAAAGAAACAATAGAGCAGGGATCACCAACTCATGTCCTCGAGAGACCTTATCCTGCATGTTTTAGAAGTTTCCCTCCTCCAACACACCTGATTCAAATGGTCAAGATTATCATCAAGCTCTGCAGAAACCCGATCACAATCATGATCATTTCAATCAAGTGTGCTGAAGGAGAGAAATTTTGAAAACATGTAGGTTAAAAGCCCGCGAGGACTGGAGTGCCTGACCTCCGCATTGGAGGTTCCTCAATTATAGCTCCACAGTGGAGGTTCCTCAAGACCTAATCCACACTCCTTCATGCTCATTTCAAAGAATAGATATGCTCCTTAATATGGCAGCACAAGAACAAGTTTTACGGTGCTGTCACAGTATCGAGGAGCAGGGAGCAAGAAATGATGCAATTCAGAGACATGAGATCCACTCGAAGTCTCTGCTGCACACAGAAGCAAAGTTTTCAAAGTGACCATGGAATATTTAATGTCTTGGAAATTATTTGTACCCTTCTCTGAACTGCTATGTTTGAACAATGAAATTGGACACTGAAAGCTCTCTGCGAACCATGGATTATGCTCTAAGATATGGCTATAAATGTCAGAAAAAGCCAACAAGAACATCTGAACTAAAAATGAGAGCAGGTATGGACTGACTCGTATTTTATGTACGTGAAGCTCTACAAATCCTCTGACAAATCATATGCACTTGACTCATACCTGCAAGGTGGAAGGAGCCGAGCCGCTAGTTTCAGACATGCCTGTGCTCCTGGGAATACTGGACACAATGTACCTTGAGCCCTTCGGCATGGGCTGCCTGACCACCAGTTTTCCTTTCCTGGTCTCTGCTAGGAACAGACTGTACCAGTAGGCATCGTTGGACACCAGAGTGGAATCTGCGATGGTGGAGTTCCTCTCGCTGATCACGCTGTTCCTGCAGGGAGGAGCCGCTTTGCTGGGCTTGACCTTCTGGCACTTGAGCACGATGGTGACCAGGATGGTGATGAGCAGCAGGAAGGACACCGAGCCTAGACCGATGACCAAATACAGGTTGAGGTCCGAGAAGATGTCGTATTCCAGCGGTACCTCGGTCATGTCCGAGTAAGCCTTCACGGCCGTTTCCACCGTGGACAGCTTGATGGTGACCGTAGCGGAGAGAGCGGGCTCCCCGTTGTCCTTGGCAACAACCACCAGTCTCTGGTGACGAGAATCTTTGTAGCTGAACATCCTCATGGTGCGGATCTCCCCGTTGTACTGGTCCAGACTGAACAAAGAGGCGTCGGTCACCTGCAGGAACTGGTAGGTGACGCGAGAGTTGTGCACGGAATCCACGTCCAAGGCTATCACCTTGGCCACCAGGGAGCCTTTATCTGTGGATCTGGGGATCTTCTCCTCCACTACGGAGCCGTGCGCTCGCCAAGGAGAGACGATAACCGGGGTGTTGTCATTCTGATCCACGATGATGATGTGGACGGTCACGTTGCTGCTGAGCGGAGGAGAACCAGAGTCTCTGGCCTCGATGTGGAAGAGGAAGTCCTTCTCCATCTCATAGTCAAAAGTCTTTAGTGCGTAAAGATTGCCGTTCTCTGGATTGATGGAGAAGAGCATGGACATGGAGGTGTTGGCTATCTCCTTCTCCAGGATGAAGTACACTAGGTACTGGTTCTCATGGAGGTCGGGGTCAAAGGCACTGAGGGAGCTCAGCAAGGCGCCAGGGGCGTTATTCTCCATCACACGTATGGTATAAAAGGACTGAGGGAAGTGTGGCGCATTATCATTTACATCCAGTAGATGCAAAGTCATGGTTTCGTTGTCACTTAAAGGAGGGGCGCCTCTGTCTGTGACGGTGAAGGTGATGTCGTATTCTGGAATCTTCTCACGGTCTAATGGCTCCGAAACAACTAATTTATATAAGCTATCGGGCGACTCCCTCAATTTAAAAGGCATGTTGTTTGGAATGCGAAGATCCACCACTCCATTATTGCCGGAGTCCTTATCACTCACACTCAAAACTGCTATCACGGTGTCGACATCAATGTTTTCGCTGACTGGACTTTGAAAAGATTTAATGGATATTTCTGGGTGGTTGTCATTCATGTCCTCAATTTGAATTTTGATCGTACATTGTCCGGATAAACTATTGATGCCTCTGTCTGCTGCTATAACTTCCATATCATAAATCCTGAAATCTTCATAATTCAACATTCCTTTAACAGTGATCTCACCTGTCGAAGGATTCAAATTAAATGTTTCTCGTGTTTTCTCGGGTGTATACAAACTATATGAGTATGTTAAATCAGAATTTGAACCCTCATCCAAATCAGTCGCATTTAAATCAATAACAAGGCTTCCAATAGGGGAATTTTCCATGATTTTAACACTGTAAATAGTATTATCAAAGAGAGGGGCGTTGTCATTATTGTCTAAAACATGAACAATAATACTCGCTGTGCCAGAACGCGGAGGTGCGCCGCCATCTACTGCCGTTAATATTAAATTGTGCACAGCCTGCTCCTCTCGGTCTAAAACTTTATTCAAAATCAAATCCGCAATTTTCCTTCCTTCCCTCCCCGTCTGAACCTCAATTTTAAAATGTTCACTTTCACTGAGATGATATGTTTTCACTGTGTTGCTGCCTACATCCGGATCGACTGCATTGCTAAGAGAGAATCTCTCCCCTTTTGGTGTCGATTCAGATACATCCAAATGAAAGGCGTCTCTCCTAAATTGAGGGGCGTTGTCATTCATGTCCATTATTTCAACTTCGATGTTAAAAATTCTCAACGGGTTTTCCAGGATCATTTCTAGTCCGAGATAACAAGAACCTGGAGATTTTGTTGAGCAGATGTGTTCCCTGTCAATCTTCTCAACGATATACAGCTCCCCGGTGTCTTTGTTCACGTCCAGATATTTTTTGTTTGAAATAATGTCCAAACGCATCTTCCTTTTGTTCAGTGTTTCAACGTCCAGTCCGAGATCGCTGGCAAGGTTGGCAACCACGGATCCCTCCTTCATTTCCTCGGGTATGGAATAATGGGTCACGGAGGTGGATATTTGATTCACAGACCGGAGAAGAATAACAACAACGAACAGCACGTACCTTTGCTGTGACTGCGTAACTGTAGCGGAGCTCATTGTTCTCATGTGCGCTCACTGCACCCCAGTCTAGCTCCAAATGCGTGTTTTTTTCCAGTCCAACTTCGGCGCACAATATTGCCCAAAACGCGAATTTGCAAATTTACTCCAGATAATAATCGACAGAATAAATGACCGCATCGGCGGAGTATCGTTTCATCAATGCAAAGTGGCCCAGTTTGTTCAAGAACCACCCTATGACGAGATTCGATGATCACGACAGGAATGCGGTCTCATTTGAATATTATCACAAACAGCGCCACCATACGATTGTTTCGATCGTATCGCGACGCGCGCTGAATTATTTAAATGTATTGTTTCTGTATAAATTGATTAAATTAACGCTCCCGTCAAAATACATTTCCACCACGAGGGTCAGCTATACTACTCTCACATTCCTACCACGGTGGTAGTGTGGCAAGCAATACGATCAATTACCAAAAAACACTGAAAGACACGTAGGAATGTGGAAATGACTAAAATTAAGTGGGATGGCCTTGAGCGTGACACTAAACTCCCCTACACTTTTCTCAGACCAGAATATAGGCTACAAATTGATTTGGGGTTCCATACAAATTACTAAAAAACAAAAAACAAAAGAGGCTGTCGAATTGACATTGACATTGAAAAAGCACGGACATTGGGTGCACGCGTAAAAATCATGTTTCACGACAATAATATTGTTTTATTTTCGCCAACATTTATTATTTTAATGCGTGCAACCAGTGTCGCAATGCTTCGCCTCCCCATTGTAAATACAACAGACTCTTTCATTTACTGAGTTCTGTGATATGATTACAGGAGTTGAATTAGATCAATAATCAGGTTTGCATGCAGAAAAATCTAAAACTAGGTTCAGAATCAACGGTAAATTCATTTGAAAAAGTAAGAATGTATGATCATTTTCTTGGAGTGGTAATGGATACAAAATGACGCTGGAAGCCAAATAATGATTAAGGCATTATGTTAAGCCATCCCTGATAAAACTAAGCTGCTCCTGCCATTTATGAATTAGTGTCCGGCGATGTGGGGTAACAATTACAGAAAAAAAATCATCCACATTTTTTGTGACAAATTATTTAATTGAACTACAAAGAACCAACAATGCACAGTCTATCAATTTCAAGACTGTCAAATTGCGTGACTTAGTTGGATTTAAAATAGCACAGAGAGTGTACAACGTACAGAATGATTTACTTTGCCACAGTGCAAAGGCACTGTTTGAAATCAGAGAGAGTTGTTATGTTCTGCAACAGATATAAAAAAAAAATCAAGCACAAATCTAAAATAAAGATGTGTCTATGTTGGTCACTGTGAGAGTTCTTGATTTCTGAATATTGATGAAATCGGTTGCTAAATATGTGGTCATTTGCTTTGTTCAAAAATATATTGAAAAGTTTTCAGGAAAAAAAGTGCGTCAATCAGGTAGAATGCATTTTGAAAATGATGAAACATCTGCCTGAGTGATCTCGGTTGCTGTAATGAAATTGTGTCATGTTTTTCCATCCAACCATTATGCAAGTCGCTTACCCTCATGAGAGTTGCGGGCATGTTGGAGCCTTTCCCAGCCATCTTTGGACAGGAGGCGGTGTACACTGTGAACTTGTTGCTAGCCAATCGCAGGGCAAAGTTTGATTTAACAAAAACTTAACACTCACAATCACGCTTTTGGACAATTTAGAGTGCCCAATTAACCTTTCGTGCATGTTTTTGGAATGTGGGAGGAAACCAGAGTACCCAGAGAAAACCGACGCAGGCATGGGGGGAGAACGTGCAAACTCTACACAGGAAGCCCGGAGCGTGTAATCGAACGCTGCGTCTGTGCACTGTGAAACGGACATGCTAACCAGTTGATCGCTGGGCTGCCTTGTTTTGAGTGTTTTTTGAAATTTTGTTTGTTTTGGTGTTAGAAGAATCTATGAGCAAAATTGTATCATGTTTAAAGTTTCGGTTAATTTGGGCATGTCCGGACACGCTCAGCGCAGAGGTGTCGGCCGTTTGGGCGGAGGGCCTTTTTCTTGAGTAATCACGTCAAAGCAAGGGGGGCGAAGGCTAGATTCAATCACAGAGTGGGAATAAACAAATTGGGAACAAAGAGTTGTTGAATACCAAAAGACAGTTTGGGAACAGCTGTCGCGCCCAGGTGGACATTAGTCATCAGCAAAGTCTGTGACTTGTGTATTCGGGTAGATCAGATCACTACCGAAGGGCCGGACCGTTGGGCGCGGTATGCTAATCTCTAGGGGAGGGTCTTTCTTGTATTTTGCAATAAAAGTTCGAACCGGCGGAGAGGGAGCCGAGAGTGTGATCGCGGAGCAACAACCGTCGTTCGCTCTCAGAGGTCCGCTCCCGCCGATATTGAAGACAATTTTCCTGTGTGCCGAGTCGTTTCTTTAACTTTGTCCGAGAAAATCTCTGACATTTGGAGACCTGAAGGTTGTTTGAGTCGCGAAAGTGCTGTTTTTGTTTCTTTATAAATATTAACATATTTACAAGGTATACAAAGGTTTATATATACACATATACAGTACATATACGGGGTATGTATAATCGATCTCTCTCTCTCTCTCTCTCTCTCTCTCTCTCTCTCTCTCTCTCTCTCTCTCTCTCTCTCTCTCTCTCTCTCTCTACATATATGTTGAGCTTAATAACAAGATTAATGTACACATTTATATGTGGGCCTGTAATTCGGGTACATTTACATAGGCATATATAAACCTATTATTGTATTGTATCAATATATTCAATGTCATAATTATGTGGAGCAAAAGAAGCAAGAAGAGGTATGTTGGTTTTTATTAGATCATCCTCATTCTTTTTCAACACGTGCACTGTGAAGAAGGATGAAACATTTGATTGTTTTCTTTAGTTTTTTTTTTTAACTATTTTCTTTCTTCTTTTCTGTCCTTCTGATGGCTGTTCTTTCTGTTGATGTTTGTATGGTCAGATAAAGCAGTCATTCCATTTATCAATCTTGTAAATTATATGAGAACGATAATCTTGAAAAGGCTTGTTACTAAGACAGTATTGTGAGACTCTAAAATCAACCGAGAAATTCTGATTACATTTGAGTAAGTATGCCACTGAACAAACTTGAGTCGTACCTGCAAGGTAGAAGGAGCCGAGCCGCTAGTTTCAGACATGCCTGTGCTCCTGGGAATACTGGACACAATGTACCTTGAGCCCTTCGGCATGGGCTGCCTGACCACCAGTTTTCCTTTCCTGGTCTCTGCTAGGAACAGACTGTACCAGTAGGCATCGTTGGACACCAGAGTGGAATCTGCGATGGTGGAGTTCCTCTCGCTGATCACGCTGTTCCTGCAGGGAGGAGCCGCTTTGCTGGGCTTGACCTTCTGACACTTGAGCACGATGGTGACCAGGATGGTGATGAGCAGCAGGAAGGACACCGAGCCCAGACCGATGACCAAATACAGGTTGAGGTCCGAGAAGATGTCGTATTCCAGCGGTACCTCGGTCATGTCCGAGTAGGCCTTCACGGCCGTTTCCACCGTGGACAGCTTGATGGTGACCGTAGCGGAGAGAGCGGGCTCCCCGTTGTCCTTGGCAACAACAACCAGTCTCTGGTGACGAGAATCTTTGTAGCTGAACATCCTCATGGTGCGGATCTCCCCGTTGTACTGGTCCAGACTGAACAAAGAGGCGTCGGTCACCTGCAGGAACTGGTAGGTGACGCGCGAGTTGTGCACGGAATCCACGTCCAAGGCTATCACCTTGGCCACCAGGGAGCCTTTATCCGTGGATCTGGGGATCTTCTCCTCCACCACGGAGCCGTGCGCTCGCCACGGAGAGACGATAACCGGGGCGTTGTCATTCTGATCCACGATGATGATGTGGACGGTCACGTTGCTGCTGAGCGGAGGAGAACCAGAGTCTCTGGCCTCGATGTGGAAGAGGAAGTCCTTCTCCATCTCATAGTCAAAAGTCTTGAGTGCGTAAAGGTTGCCGTTCTCTGGATTGATGGAGAAGAGCATGGACATGGAGGTGTTGGCTATCTCCTTCTCCAGGATGAAGTACACTAGGTACTGGTTCTCATGGAGGTCGGGGTCAAAGGCACTGAGGGAGCTGAGCAAGGCGCCAGGGGCGTTATTCTCCATCACACGTATGGTATAAAAGGACTGAGGGAAGTGTGGCGCATTATCATTTACATCCAGCAGATGCAAAGTCATGGTTTCGTTGTCACTTAAAGGAGGGGAGCCTCTGTCTGTGACGGTGAAGGTGATGTCGTATTCTGGAACCTTCTCACGGTCTAATGGCTCAGAAACAACTAATTTATATAAGCTATCGGGCGACTGCCTCAATTTAAAAGGCATGTTGTTTGGAATGCGAAGATCCACCACTCCATTATTGCCGGAGTCCTTATCACTCACACTCAAAACTGCTATCACGGTGTCGACATCAATGTTTTCGCTGACTGGACTTTGAAAAGATTTAATGGATATTTCTGGGTGGTTGTCATTCATGTCCTCAATTTGAATTTTGATCGTACATTGGCCTGACAAACTATTGACGCCTCTGTCTGCTGCTATAACCTCCATATCATAAATCCTGAAATCTTCATAATTCAACATTCCTTTAACAGTGATCTCACCTGTAGAAGGATTCAAATTAAATGTTTGTTGTGTTTTCTCTGGTGTATACAAACTATATGAATATGATAGATCCGAATTTGAACCCTCATCCAAGTCAGTCGCATTTAAATCAATAACAAGGCTTCCAATGGGGGCATTTTCCATTATTTTCACACTGTAAATCGACTTGTCAAACAGAGGAGAATTATCATTCGTGTCTAATACTTGAACAATAATTTTGGCAGTCCCAGAACGTGCAGGTTTACCGCCATCGATTGCGTTTAGCATTAAATTGTGCACAGCATGTTCCTCTCGGTTTAATGTCTCTTTCAATATTAATTCAGCAAATTTGGACCCATCTCTTCCAGTCTGAACTTCTATGCCAAAATGCTGACTTTCACTCAGATGATATGTTTTTACTGTGTTACTTCCAACATCCGGATCGACTGCATTGCTGAGAGAGAATCTCTCTCCTTTGGGAGTTG
This sequence comes from Hippocampus zosterae, assembly GCF_025434085.1. Taxonomy (NCBI): domain Eukaryota; kingdom Metazoa; phylum Chordata; class Actinopteri; order Syngnathiformes; family Syngnathidae; genus Hippocampus; species Hippocampus zosterae. Next base: position 21,035,412 of record NC_067451.1, read on the forward strand.
ATTCAGATATGTCCAGATGGATTACATTTCTCCTAAACTGAGGGGCGTTGTCGTTAATGTCCATGATTTCCACCTCGATGTTAAATATGCGCACAGGATTTTCCAAAATCACTTCCAATTTCAAATAACAGGAAGCAGATGATTTAGTTGGACAAAGGATTTCCCGGTCAATTTTCTCCACAATATAAAGCTCACCAGTCTCTTTTTTCACGTCCAGATATCGCTTATTTGCAATAATATCGAGCCGCATCTTCCTCTTGTTTAGCGTTTTTACATCCAAGCTCAGATCGTTGGCAATGTTGGCAACTACTGATCCTTCCTTCATTTCTTCAGGAATGGAATAATGTGTGACTGAAGCCGGTGCCCGGTGAACAAAGGAAAAAAACACAAAGAGCAGCACGTACCTCTTCAAAGAACACGCTTGTAAAACGGACCCCCTTGTTGTTTGCCGGTCCATTCTATTTTGGCTCGGACACAACTACTTGGAACCCAAATGATGATTTCACCTCGAACGATCTTGAGCTCCAATACTTTAATACGAGTTTCACCCTTCTAAACTGCGTGAAGAGAATTTGTTGGGCGTGATATCAGTGAACGACTGTGCGGTATTTTCCAATCTGCCCTGACAGCAACGCGTCACTGTCATGACGTCTGGGTGTTTTTTTTTTGGTCAAACAGCGCCTCCCTCTGTTTTCCCACCACTCAACATAGAGGAAGAGTCAGATAGGTTGGATAAAACTGTGTTTAGAATTCTCATTGTGAAAATACCCTGATAAAATTCCATATATATTTTAAAAAAATATTTGTTACTTTATTGACAACTGTGGCTGTAAATACATATCAGTTCATAAATTTGAACGCTTTTAAGTCAATGACTCATACCTGCAGAGTGGAAGGAGCGGAGCCGCTGGTCTCAGACATGCCTGTGCTCCTGGGAATACTGGACACAATGTACCTTGGGCCCTTCGGCATGGGCTGCCTGACCACCAGTTTTCCTTTCCTGGTCTCTGCTAGGAACAGACTGTACCAGTAGGCATCGTTGGACACCAGAGTGGAATCTGCGATGGTGGAGTTCCTCTCGCTGATCACGCTGTTCCTGCAGGGAGGAGCCGCTTTGCTGGGCTTGACCTTCTGACACTTGAGCACGATGGTGACCAGGATGGTGATGAGCAGCAGGAAGGACACCGAGCCCAGACCGATGACCAGATACAGGTTGAGGTCCGAGAAGATGTCGTATTCCAGCGGTACCTCGGTCATGTCCGAGTAGGCCTTCACGGCCGTTTCCACCGTGGACAGCTTGATGGTGACCGTAGCGGAGAGAGCGGGCTCCCCGTTGTCCTTGGCAACAACAACCAGTCTCTGGTGACGAGAATCTTTGTAGCTGAACATCCTCATGGTGCGGATCTCCCCGTTGTACTGGTCCAGACTGAACAAAGAGGCGTCGGTCACCTGCAGGAACTGGTAGGTGACGCGAGAGTTGTGCACGGAATCCACGTCCAAGGCTATCACCTTGGCCACCAGGGAGCCTTTATCTGTGGATCTGGGGATCTTCTCCTCCACTACGGAGCCGTGCGCTCGCCACGGAGAGACGATAACCGGGGTGTTGTCATTCTGATCCACGATGATGATGTGGACGGTCACGTTGCTGCTGAGCGGAGGAGAACCAGAGTCTCTGGCCTCGATGTGGAAGAGGAAGTCCTTCTCCATCTCATAGTCAAAAGTCTTGAGTGCGTAAAGGTTGCCGTTCTCTGGATTGATGGAGAAGAGCATGGACATAGAGGTGTTGGCTATCTCCTTCTCCAGGATGAAGTACACTAGGTACTGGTTCTCATGGAGGTCGGGGTCAAAGGCACTGAGGGAGCTGAGCAAGGCGCCAGGGGCGTTATTCTCCATCACACGTATGGTATAAAAGGACTGGGGGAAGTGTGGCGCATTATCATTTACATCCAGCAGATGCAAAGTCATGGTTTCGTTGTCACTTAAAGGAGGGGAGCCTCTGTCTGTGACGGTGAAGGTGATGTCGTATTCTGGAACCTTCTCACGGTCTAATGGCTCAGAAACAACTAATTTATATAAGCTATCGGGCGACTGCCTCAATTTAAAAGGCATGTTGTTTGGAATGCGAAGATCCACCACTCCATTATTGCCGGAGTCCTTATCACTCACACTCAAAACTGCTATCACGGTGTCGACATCAATGTTTTCGCTGACTGGACTTTGAAAAGATTTAATGGATATTTCTGGGTGGTTGTCATTCATGTCCTCAATTTGAATTTTGATCGTACATTGGCCTGACAAACTATTGACGCCTCTGTCTGCTGCTATAACCTCCATATCATAAATCTTAAAATCTTCATAGTTCAGCATTCCTTTCACAGTGATCTCACCAGTAGATGGGTTTAAATAAAATGTTTCTCGTGCTTTCTCTGGTGTATATAAACTATATGAGTATGTTAAATCAGAATTTGAGCCCTCATCCAAATCAGTTGCATTTAAATCAATAACAAGGCTTCCAATAGGAGAATTTTCCGTTATTTTGACACTGTATATAGATTTATCAAACAAAGGCGCATTGTCGTTGGTGTCTAAAACATGAACAATAATACTGACAGTGCCAGAACGCGGCGGTTTACCGCCATCTACTGCCGTTAGTATTAAAATGTGCATTGCCTGCTGCTCCCTGTCTAATGTCTTCTTCAATATTAAATCTGCAAATTTGGATCCATCTCGACCCGTCTGAACCTCAATATTAAAATGCTCGCTTTCACTCAAATGATACGTACTCACCGAATTGATCCCTACATCAGGATCGACTGCATTACTTAAAGAGAATCTCTCCCCTGCCGAAGTGGACTCGGATAAATCCAAATGAATGGCGTTTCGTCTGAACTGCGGGGCGTTGTCATTCATGTCTAGTATTTCTAACTCTATGTTAAAAATCCGCAGCGGGTTTTCCAGCGTCACCTCCAGTTTGAGATAGCACGATGATGTCCATTTAGTGGTGCAAATGTGTTCTCTGTCAATCTTCTCCGCAATATACAGTTCTCCCGTCTCTTTGTTCACATCCAAATATTTTTTGTTTGCGATGATGTCGACACGCAATTTTCTTCTAATCAGACTGGTGACGTCCACCCCGAGATCGTTCGCCAGGTTGGCAACAACGGATCCTTCTTTAAGCTCCTCGGGGATGGAATAATGTGTCACAGAAGCCAAAACGTGAGCCGTGGAAAGCAACACAATGAGATGCACGTACCTTTTGTGTGGTCTCATTGTCTCATACAAGTCCATTATTTCCAATTCACTGCACGCTGTACTGAAAGTGATCAAAATGGGCTTACTTTTACCGCAACATGTGAATCCAAACACAGTAAGAACTGGTTTAATCCGACAGAGTCAATAACGCGTGGCCGTTTCCCGTTTGGCTTTCAGCACTACGGAGCTGTCCCGTTTCTTCCCCTTCCCTCCTCTGGATGAAAGAGCGAGTTGCCCGCCGTTGTTGCATTTGGGACATTTGTCGGATGGCTCACAACAAATCGGACCGACAGCGCCACCAATTGTCTTTATTTATAATGTTTAACACGAAGCAGTTGTTAAATTAATCATTTTTACTGCATTAAAAATGTTCCATAAATTAATTAGGTTACAATTTCAGCGGGTCATTACTATTTTTTCTTTTCTTTTCTTTTCTTTTCTTTTCTCTCAGTCTTTTTTTTGAAAGAATCAACAGTTCCATGCTTACTCTTAAAATAAATTTTATATGCTGTGATTTATTGTTGCAACAATTGCATCACACTTGCATTTTTGGAGACGATGGATATTTTATATACTGTAATGATAACACTCATCCGAATAATACTACTACTATACTCATTCATTCATTCATTCATTCATTCATCTTCCGTACCGCTTGATCCTCACTAGGGTCACGGGGGGTGCTGGAGCCCATCCCAGCCGTCTCCGGGCAGTAGGTGGGGGACACCCTGAATCGGTTGCCAGCCAATCGCAGGGCACACAGAAACGAACAACCATCCACGCTCACACTCACACCTAGGGACAATTTAGAGTGTTCAATCAGCCTGCCACGCATGTTTTTTTTGGAATGTGGGAGGAAACCGGAGCACCCGGAGAAAACCCACGCAGGCCCGGGGAGAACATGCAAACTCCACACAGGGAGGCCGGAGCTGGAATCGAACCCGGTACCTCTGCACTGTGAAGCCGACGTGCTAACCACTGGACGACCGGGCCGCCTACTACTATACTAATCATGCTTATTATTATTCTTACTATTATTTGTTACAGCTGCCGCTGTTGTGAAAGCGCTATATAAATCAGAATGTATTGTATTGTATTGTATTATTATTATTATTATTATTATTATTATTATTATTATTATTATTATTAATATTATTATTATTATTATTATTAATAGAAGTAGTAGTAGTAGTCGTATTGTATTGCAATCATTCTTATTATTGATAATAATATTCATTCTTTTTCTGTACCACTTGTCAGGGTTAGAGGGGAGCTGGAGCCTATTCCATATGGTGAAAGGCAGACTACGCTGTGGATTAGGCACCAGTCCACATGCAGGGTATCGGGACAACCATTTGCACTCTCATTCACACCATCACTGAGTGAGAAATGATCCTGTGCCTGTACGGAAGTCAGGAAAAACTTACGCTCCGCATTGAGCATCTACCACAACTACTAGTCATAGCCACCAGGAGTAGAAGAAGAAATAGAAGGAGTACTAAGGTTATTTTTGCTGCTGGTATGAGTGCTTGTGTCATTTTCAAGTAGAAATTCTGTTTCTGGATCCAAACAAAACATGTTTATCTACCCAATAAGATTGTTGATAAGGTTAAACAATACTTACGAAGATTAAATTAACCTACCTGCAGAGTGGAAGGAGCCGAGCCGCTAGTTTCAGACATGCCTGTGCTCCTGGGAATACTGGACACAATGTACCTTGAGCCCTTCGGCATGGGCTGCCTGACCACCAGTTTTCCTTTCCTGGTCTCTGCTAGGAACAGACTGTACCAGTAGGCATCGTTGGACACCAGAGTGGAATCTGCGATGGTGGAGTTCCTCTCGCTGATCACGCTGTTCCTGCAGGGAGGAGCCGCTTTGCTGGGCTTGACCTTCTGACACTTGAGCACGATGGTGACCAGGATGGTGATGAGCAGCAGGAAGGACACCGAGCCCAGACCGATGACCAGATACAGGTTGAGGTCAGAGAAGATGTCGTATTCCAGCGGTACCTCGGTCATGTCCGAGTAGGCCTTCACGGCCGTTTCCACCGTGGACAGCTTGATGGTGACCGTAGCGGAGAGAGCGGGCTCCCCGTTGTCCTTGGCAACAACAACCAGTCTCTGGTGACGAGAATCTTTGTAGCTGAACATCCTCATGGTGCGGATCTCCCCGTTGTACTGGTCCAGACTGAACAAAGAGGCGTCGGTCACCTGCAGGAACTGGTAGGTGACGCGAGAGTTGTGCACGGAATCCACGTCCAAGGCTATCACCTTGGCCACCAGGGAGCCTTTATCTGTGGATCTGGGGATCTTCTCCTCCACCACGGAGCCGTGCGCTCGCCACGGAGAGACGATAACCGGGGCGTTGTCATTCTGATCCACGATGATGATGTGGACGGTCACGTTGCTGCTGAGCGGAGGAGAACCAGAGTCTCTGGCCTCGATGTGGAAGAGGAAGTCCTTCTCCATCTCATAGTCAAAAGTCTTGAGTGCGTAAAGGTTGCCGTTCTCTGGATTGATGGAGAAGAGCATGGACATGGAGGTGTTGGCTATCTCCTTCTCCAGGATGAAGTACACTAGGTACTGGTTCTCATGGAGGTCGGGGTCAAACGCACTGAGGGAGCTGAGCAAGGCGCCAGGGGCGTTATTCTCCATCACCCGTATGGTATAAAAGGACTGGGGGAAGTGTGGTGCATTATCATTTACATCCAGCAGATGCACGGTAATTGTTTCATTATCATATAATGGTGGTCTTCCTGAATCTCTCGCGATTAGTGTGATTTCATAATCAGGCACTGATTCACGATCCAAAGGTTTGGACACAAGTAGCTTGTAATGCATTGGTCTGTCCGATGACTTGTTTAAAACAAAGGGGATTGAGTCATTAATGAATAAATACACTTTGCCATTCTCACCTGTGTCTCTGTCACTAATGGCCACCAGGGCAATGACAGTTCCAACAGGCACTCCCTCGTTTACCGTGTTTTTAACGGCCTGGAGGGTGATTTCTGGGTAATTGTCATTCATATCCGTGACATGGACGACCACTTTACACTGGCCAAGGAGTGGGTACGTGCCTTTGTCCCTCGCCTCAATGTGCATCTCATAAAATTTCATATCTTCATAGTCAATGGTCCCCTTTACAGTTATTTCCCCTGTGCTGGGGTTCATCGCAAACACGTCTTGGGTTTTTTCTGAAGTGTAAAGTGTGAATGAGTACACAAGCTCTGAATTTGGCCCTTCGTCGAGATCAATAGCGTTCAGCTTTATCACTGCAGTTCCGATTGGGGAATTCTCTGTCATGTTTACTGTATAAATCGGTTTGTCAAAACGAGGTGGGTTGTCGTTGGTATCCTGCACTTTCACAATAATATTCGCAGTGCCGGAGCGCACTGGATTACCACCGTCTACCGCCGTTAATATTAAATTATGGACAGAATTCTCCTCCCGGTCCAAAGATCTGGTCAAAACTAAATCTACATATTGTGTTCCATCAGTACCCGTCTGAATTTCAATGGTAAAATGTTGACTGGTGCTGAGTTTGTATGTTTTAACCGTATTAATCCCCACATCTGGATCCACCGCATTGGGGAGGGAGAATCTCTCCCCCGGTGTCGCAGACTCAGACACATCCAGTTCTACTCTGTCTCGTCTAAAATGTGGCGCGTTGTCATTGATATCGGTTATTCCAAGCTCAATGTTAAATATTCGCAATGGGCTTTCTATTATTACATCGAGCTTAAGTAGACAAGAGGCTGGTTTGGAGGGGCAAAGATATTCTCTGTCCATTGTCTCCATGATGAGCAGTTCCCCCGTCTTCTTATTGACATCCAGATATTTTTTGTTGTGAAAAATATCAAGTTTTACCTCTCTCTGTGCCAAGCCTCCAGGCTCCAGTCCGAGATCAGCTGCAAGGTTGGCCACCACGGAGCCCCCCTCCATCTCCTCGGGGATGGAGTAACGTGTCACGGACAAAGCAGCCGGCCATGCTGCAACCAACACAAAGACCGCCGCCCAAAAATCCATCCTTTGTCCCACATGATACATGACTGGAGTTTCGGGAAGAAGCAAATCGTGGTTGATTTCCTTAAAAATATATCTTGCAAAAAAAAATACTCAAGGCATGTCTCAGAGCAGCCCAAGCGTTTCAAATTCAAACATCTGTGATACGAAAGAAAATCTCCACCCTTGACAACGGGCGTGTCGAGATTTAAATGCGGCTCGACATATCGACAGAAAAGGGTAATAGCGACATCGTGGGGTCAAAACGGCACACTGTAGCCTTTCAAACTACTGGGCGGGCGAACATTCCCATTAATTTTCACAGCCATTAATCTTTTTAGTGCCAAAATTAAACATATTTGCTTCTCCATTTGACAAAATCCAATTTCGCTTCTGAGTTTCAAAACAACATTTATGTAAAAGTGGTCATTAATTAATCATGGTGCTTTATCTGTGCCTATGAAAACACTTACTAAATTAAATTGTAGAGACATATTTTCATAGATTGCAATTACCCCTTTAATATGAATGCGAAGTAACGCTTGTAATTTTTTTAGTAATTAACTTGTCTTGGAGGAGCGCCCAGATACTCCTTGAAATGATGTCCCAAGAGACATATTTGCAATTTAAATCGAAATAAAATGAAATGGTATTTCAAAAGGGTTCAGATAAAATGAAATGGTATTTCAAAAGGGTTCAGATTTAATTAAAGTATTACTAAATATAAATTGATATCAATGAAAGCAAAGCAATGTTTTGTCATTTGTGGAAGCAATAGCCACTAATATAGACAACAAAGAATTTACTGTTGGGGTTTTCCTAGATCTAAAAAAAGCTTTTGACACAATAGATCACAGTATATTATTGAAAAAAATAGAAAGATATGGCATTAGAGGTGTAGCTTATAAATGGATAAAAAGTTATTTAGAAAACAGATATCAGTACGTGCAACTCAACAATAAAAAAACGAATCAACTGAAAATCACTCACGGAGTACCTCAGGGGTCAGTGCTTGGTCCAAAACTATTCATCTTATATATAAATGATATCTGCAAGGTCTCAAAACTATTTAAATGTGTCCTATTTGCTGATGATACAACTTTCTACTGTTCTGGAATAAATCTGAAACAGCTCCTGACAACCGTAGAAAACGAATTAAACAAATTAAAAAACTGGTTCGACAGAAATAAATTGTCACTTAACCTGAAAAAATCAAAGTCAATTGTTTTTGGCACAAGACCAATCAAACACCAAGCTAAAATTATGGTAAACTCAATTGAAATAGAAAGAGCGTATGAAACCAAGTTTCTCGGATTAGTAATAGACTCAAAACTATGTTGGAAACCACATATCGATAACGTAAAAAGAAAAATAGCCAAGACCGTAGGGATCCTCTACAAAACCAAGGAAGTGCTAAATAAGAGATCTTTGTACACATTATACACTTCATTATTATTACCATACATGACCTACTGTGTGGAAATATGGGGAAATGCCTGCAAAACAAACACACTCCCTATTCTCAAACTACAAAAAAAAGCAATTCGAATTATTAATAGATCAAAATATACGGAACCCACAAATCCACTATTTATCAAATTAAATACGATGAAATTTTATGACCTGGTTGACTTTAAAATCGCCCAATTAATGTACAAAGCACACAATAACCTGCTCTGCCAAAACATTCAGAAGTTTTTTGAAATTCGAGAAAGCAACTAATTTATTCAAAAAACTCAAAACAAGAACAAACATCAAGAAAAGAAGTGTATCTAGCAAAGGTGTTAATCTGTGGAATAATCTCGAAACGGACCTAAAAATGAGTAAATCGCTTGCTGAGTTCAAAAACAAATTCAAAAAAATAGTACAAACAACCTACACCAATCAGAGTTAAAATGATAAATTCTAAACATTAAATATAATGATAAATCAGAACTAAGTTGATAAATAGAGAAAGGTATTGCAATATCCATTATGAATACAAGAGAAAATTGACACAAGAGTGCCAGGGTGAGGATGTATATAATCCCGATACAAACCAAAAGTTGTGAAAATATCACGGTTAAGGGTAAAGTATGAGCCTTAATGGAGACTTCTTCTTACTTTTTGTTTTCTGATTGATATAAAAATGATTTAGTCGATATAAACACATAACGGGGTAGGACTAGATAAGTTTTTTTACTTCATCCTACTCCCTTGAACATAATAACTGTGTTGAATGAAGACTGATTTCTTTCTTTTACTTCTTTATGTACCTTATTTTCTGTCAAATTATTACTGTATATGTTTTATGTTCAATAAACAAACAAACAATCAAATAATCAAACAATTTATTACATAAAGACTTTTTTGAATTTAGCCTTTTTGGAGAGAACGTAGCACAGCAAAGTGAGATGAGTGTAAACTTTTGCATTTTATTTTTATTTTTTCTGTAAGTTTGGGGATTTTAACCTGAAGATCATACTCTAAAATTGCACCTTGTCAGGGAAAGGTATGTTTCAAGTTTAAAAAAATAAATAAATAAAATCACAGACTTGTTGATGTATATGCAAAGGTGAAGTTGTTTATGAACAGAAAGCAGCTAAATGTGGGTGATTTCCAAAGCTGTAGCTCAGTAGATTTTTAAAAAAGAAAAATATCCACTCCTATTAGCCATACTATTTGTTATGTTTTTGTTCTATCTATCTATCTATCTATCTATCTATCTATCTATCTATCTATCTATCTATCTATCTATCTATCTATCTATCTATCTATCTATCTATCTATCTATCTATCTATCTATCTATCTATCTATCTATCTATCTATCTATCTATCTATCTATCTATCTATCTATCTATCTATCTATCTATCTATCTATCGATCCATCTATCGATCCATTTTCTCATACGCTTTATCCTTGCAAGGGTCGAGGGGCATTGTGCAGCCTGTCCCAGCTGTCTTCGGGCAGTAGGCCGGGGACATCTTTAACCGGTTGCCAGCCAATCTCCGGGCACACAGACAAACAACCATCCGCGCTCACACTCCCACCTAGGGTCAATTTAGAGTGCTCCTTTTAACCTGCCATTGATGTTTTTGGAAAGTGGGAGGAAACTGGAGTAGCCGAAGAAAACCCACGCAGGCATGGGGAGAACATGCAAACTCCACACAAGAAGGCCAGAGCTGGAATTGAACCATGCACCTCTGCACTGTGAAATGGACGTACTAACTAGTACGAACCAGTGTTGCCTTTATTTTTAGTTCCTAGCTCCAGAATAGTACAGTGCACTCCGCTTAATAGAACACCGGTTAATAGAGTAATCCGCTTAATAGAGCAAAAGGCTCTGGAACGGATTTGCCTAATGCAATTTCCTATAAAGATACTCCGCTTAGTAGAACAGATCTCCGCTTAATAGAACAGGCCGTAAGCAATGAACATTGTAAACTAGTGGTTTTCGAAGTGTAGCTATCGCGATACTGTACCACTATCGCGAGAAAATGCGGTAGTTCTAGCCGTATACAGTAACAGGTAGCACGCGTCACTCCACACATAGACACACGCACGTCACAATGGCTTCAACTTCATTCAAGAGACGAGAGAGAGACGAAGTGTAGCTATCGCGATACTGTACCACTATCGCGAGAAAACGCGGTAGTTCTAGCCGTATACAGTAACAGGTAGCACGCGTCACTCCACACATAGACACACGCACGTCACAATGGCTTCAACTTCATTCAAGAGACGAGGGCTATCACCTGCGGATAAGAAGGACATACTCAGACGATACGATGCATTGCCGGATTCTCAGAAGGTACGCCCGCGGTTTCCAGGACTTCCCTCTTATCCAGCGCATTGAGAGGGAAGTCAACCGCAAAATTTCGGACTCCTGTTTCCAGACAAAAGTAACGAAATTTTTCTCGTGATTTGAGATGTTTGACTGAAGTTGATTAAAGTTGTTGTTTTGTTGTTTGATTAAAGATATGGACGTCCACAGTCGAAATATCTCTTCTAACTCGTCAGCAGGGGTTTTTCTGCGTGCATAACTTGGTCGTCGACGTGTCTGAAGGTGTACCTAATAAAGTGTCTCCGGTTAATAGAAACTCCGCTTAGTAGAACAGAAGCGCTTCGGCCCAATGGTGTTCTATTAAGCGGAGTGCACTGTACAACAATATTTTAATTGCAGTGTTCGGGTTATAGATCACATTAATGGTTGAGAACGTTTTGGTGTGCAGTAAGTAAGATTTTTCTTTCTTATTTGTTTTTTAAGACATCCTTTATTTGTCCCACACTGGGGAAATGTACAATTTAACATCAGAAAAAGCCTGGAATTTGAACTGAGGTGTGTCGACTTTTTTTATATCCATTCAACACAAATGTCCATGTTCTTCCATGGCCTTTCTTTTCATTTTAAGATAGAAGCTTCTTGGGGATACATTTTATTTCCAAGCAGTTTTGTCACTGGCTTTTTCATTTTTTTTCAATACTGTGCAATCAGTCAAATTTTAAACTAATTACAGACAAGCGGCCCGGTGGTCCGGTGGTTAGCGCGTCAACCTCACAGTGTCGACGGCCCAAAGACGGCTGGGATAGGCTCCGGCACCCCCTGTGACCCTTGTACCGATGAAGCGGATCAGAAAATGGAGGGATGGATGGATTACAGACAACAATGCTGACTGTTTGTTGTTCATTCACAGGTGATTTTGTTATAGCTCACCCCCTTTTAGTCTAAATTATGTCAATAAGGTTTTCCTCGTTTTTGTGGGTGTATTAATGTGTTTTACAAATGTTGAATGTGCATAACAAAATCATGATTGAAAACTATGCCTTGATTTGGTGATAAACTTCTACTTTCGATAAAATATGTAGCATTTTTCAGAACCGTGTCAATGGAAAAACAATACAGTACATACACATGTATAAAAATTCCCCCAGTGACCTTTGTCTTACACTCACCATTTATATTAACTGAGACAAGTGCAACTAATCACGATCGCCGTTTCTCTGAGAAGGGTGAGACTGTTTGACAGTAATTCAAGAATTTAACTCATTGGCGCCATCTGCTGTACGTATTTATGTTGTTTCCGTGTTTTTGTGTCCATACAGTATCTTATGCATTTATCAACGTGAAAATTCGTGGAATTCAACGTTGTACTTGCACCGTTGTACTGTAAAACTGTCTGTACTCCTCAATATTGGAGTTTCATATCTCACATATGTTGTACCAGACTGAATCGATAGTGAGTTGGATGACACGAGAGAACGCCGTCAGTTAAATGTACTGCTTCCGTAGATTCTATTTCTTTCCTTTACAAACAAGTATTACTGCTGATATTGTTTCCTTTTTCTCTCGATGCGTGTGTGTGACAGACGGAGCCGCTCGTCAATTCCCCTCACTCGCCCCATATTGAACGTGGATCACATTTGCCCTCTGGTGGATGGATGAAGGCACAGCGTGTGACAAGAAGAAAACGACCACTAGTCAAAAGTTGAGCACCACAGCAACGAACAGCTTCCTTGATCGTCGGGATAATGACAAAAATAGATTTTTGAATTTTAAATCACATTACAATTACATCAATGTAATTGTTTGATTGTTTTCATGACTCGTGTATTTACGCCATTAAAGAGAAGATGTTGATATGTTTACCCCACAAGTAGAATGAAAAATTGCAAAGTAAAAGTTGTTCCTTCAACAGAAACTCAATTCGAGCCCCATTTATTTAATTTCAATTCATCCTATTTGACCTATAAAGGATTCCCCTTCTGAATCACCTTACCCCAGAGAAGCCGTCCTGCCCTTCTGCTGTTCTCTATGGATCACCTTTTCGTTATTAACGAGATTATTCTCAGTCTGAGCCAAACGATGACCTAATTAAACCTGCTTTGTTCCTGGCCGATCGCCATCTGTAATCTCTTGAACAATTTCCCAGAGAAACAATAAGTAAAAGGGCACGGAGAAAGAAAAGAAAGAAGTTCTGGGCCCCCGAGCTTCCATGCAGGTGTGACATTTGGAGGAGTCGACCCACTCCCCCGACACTCGTACGTTTGTGTGGTCGAGTTCTTAATTAAAGTGATATTTTCGAGAGATGAGTTTTTGTTTGTTCAGTCAATGAGCCCCCATCGTCCTCTGCGGTCAAATGGAAATGCAAGCGCCTCAATTAGCATATGTTAGCATTTTACTATGTTTATTCATCTAGGTGGGAAACGGCTTACCAAAGTGAAAAGATTGTAGCTGTACCCTTTTCACCCTGAAAATAATTGACTCAAGGAAATTAAACCTCGATGAACAAAACTTGCATCTGTGTGCATATGGCATACTGATTTGCCAACTGAAGTTTGCGTGAAGACCATGCGCCCTTTTCATTGTGTATACATTTGAGAAAGAAATGTAATGCAAAAAATACTTTATTTCCATTAATGTATTTCCAATACATGTGTGAGGAGTGTTCCCCATCTTTTTGTGCCTCCTGTTGTGACCTGCGTGTACAGTACAGCATGATGTTTTTCACATGTTAGCAGAAGAGCGTACCAAAAAACATTTTCTATATTCTTACAACTCAACAATCTGATTTCATACATAAAGATGTGAAAAAGAATTACCTACTGATGCTTATCATATGTTTTGGAAGTCACAGCCACACCTCCTGTTTGATTGTCTAAAAATGAATAGCAATAATAATAACTGGAATAAAAAAAAACACATTGATGACATTTTGTCACATAAATAACCACAAACATCTGCTTCCCACCAGCGTCATTCTTTCACCTTGTCCTGACCTCTCATTCAGCTCACATATTAAGCCACTCACAAGCCGACTGTTTATTAATTTATGAAACAAATGATCCTCATCTCATCTCAGGTGATCAATCACTCAAATTGTCCACTCAGTCAGTCAGTGGGATGTCAGTCATTGTACAGGTCGTTATTGATCATGGCAGCCTCCCCCTGAGGGGACATCTGGAGGCGTCGCTTCTTGCCAAAGGTGGAGAAGGAGTTATGGGCGTCCAAGTCGCTGCGCTGTGCCACAGGCCTCAGGGTGCAGAAGCCTGATGGCGTTCCGGGAATGTACACATTGTGATGGTAGTCTGGTGGCGGGTGCGGGTGTGGGTGAGGGTGATGGTGTGGGGGGTTAGAAGGTTGCTGCTGCTGGGGTGGAGGAGTGCAGCGAGGAGTCCAGGGCCGGGAGGTAACGCCACTGGGCGATGTAGACATTTTATAGTCTGCAGTAGAAAATATGTGGGAAGAAATTACAGAGCGATTCTTCAATTTGGTGTTAATTTGCATCATGGAGGATGCACTAAAAGATGTGTAGTTTCTCTCTCTTTCTCTCTCTCTCTCTCTCTCTCTCTCTCTCTCTCTCTCTCTCTCTCTCTCTCTCTCTCTCTCTCTCTCTCACGCACACACACACACACACACACACACACGCACGCACAGTATAATCAGACACAATGCAAGAGTTGTACCAACGAGTTACATCGTTAATAATGCTTGATTCAGCTCCAGCAATTCATTCAACTTCCCTTAGTTAGCAATATAAGAGTGCATGGCAAAATATTACATCCAGCTCTCAGGTTAGATGCTGTTAGTGGTACCTAATATTGTGAAGGTGTTCCATAATGAATTTTTGTCCTCACATTCAGTTTGGCTTGTCATACCCTTAGTGCCTCTCATGTGAGTGCCCCACGTCCAGTACTGTCCAGGTGCCATGGAGGTGACGAAGTTTTCCGGGTCCGCATGCATGGCCTTACGCATCAGTGTTCCATCCATGTTGATGGAATTATAACTGGAGAAAAGATGGAAATCATGTCACTGTTCATTTACTGATATCTCACTTGGCCAGACACATGACCAGATGAAGTTTATTCGTCAGGAATGTTACCTTTTGATGGAAGAATTCTGATTCTTAGTGAGAG
The DNA here is from genome assembly GCF_025434085.1 of Hippocampus zosterae. NCBI lineage: Eukaryota > Metazoa > Chordata > Actinopteri > Syngnathiformes > Syngnathidae > Hippocampus > Hippocampus zosterae. The sequence continues at coordinate 21,050,560 of NC_067451.1, forward strand.
TCCAATCTGTGTTTGGCTGCTTCAGCTACAAAAACAAAGAAGATACTGCTGTAAAGTAATGTCCATTTACATACAATTTTTTTACACATATAGAATAACTGCATCTGAGCGGCATCATACGGGTGTTTGTACAAAATTTGTTCGATTTCACTAGTCAACAGCGGATGTGTCCCCAAACTGATTTTTTGACACTGATTTAAATCATGTTTTCTTCTGTTCTTGCATAGCAGGTTTTTGAGATATTTTCATTTCCTTGTTTTTAAGTTTGCTGAACTTCCATCTATCCATCCATTGTCTGATCCGCTTATCCTCACGAGGCATGCTGGCGTCTAGCCCAGCCGTCTTCAGGCAGGAGGCGGGGGACACCCTATACTGGTTGCCACCTAATCGCAGGGCACACATAGACGGACAACCATCTGCGCTCACATTCACACCGATGGACAATTTAGAGTGCTCCATTAACATGCCACGCATGTTTTTGGAATGTGGGAGGAAACGGAAGGACCCAAGAAAAACCCACGCAGGCGGGTAGAGCATGCAAACTCTACCCAGGAAGGCCAGAGTGCTCCATTGCAAACTGTCCAACCACAATAACAAATATTTATACATGTTTGGTTCATTTAAGACTGCAGATGCCTATATTATAAGGAAGGCAGTTTGAACAGGTTGTGTTTATATGCCCTGTGATTGGCTGGCAACCCGTCCTCAGTGCATCACAGAAAAAATATGTTTTCTATTTATCGATACACATTTAGAGTACACTTCGAGTAACAGATAAGGTAATGGGTTCCCTTGCTTGGCTTCTGTACAGGCAGTGTCTCTCCAGATCCCCTCGGTGATGTTGTGAATGGGAGCGCAAGTGAATGTTTGTCTGCCTCGACATATGTGCCCTTTGATTGACTGGTGACCAGTCCAGTGAGTAGTCTCCTTCCAGGGAAAGGGTCCAGAAAGCTGAATAGGATAAGCGGTATACAAAATGGATCAGTATTGACCTCTTGTGGATGTGTGGGAGAAATTCATTTTTCAGAGCCGAGGTGGCATTATTTTGCTTTGAGCTGTCTGCCTGACTTTGACTTTTGCTTCTATCCTATGAACGTTGAGGGAGGAGTGAAAAGGGACACCCGAGTGATATTTATTATTTATGAGTCTCTCATTATACAGTGCCTTTCAAAAGTCCACGCACCTCTGTTCAAATGCCAGGTTTGGTGATGTAAACAAATGAAATTGTGTGAAACCATTAACAAACTCTTTCCACCATATTTATGACCAATGACCTGTAAAATCAGGGGATTTTGGCTATGTTCAAAATCATCCACAAAATCAAAATCAACCACCTACATTTAGACTTATGTTAAATGAAACTTATCACCCAAATAAATTCAAATAAAATAAATTTAGCGGAATTTTCAGACTTTTTAAAAAAAGTTTTTTTGTTAACACTGACTGCTATTTAGAACGGTTCCAATTTTTCGCCGCCTTGATTAAGGCCCCAGTTCCATCTGAAGAAAAACAGCCATGTTCATGATCTTGCCATCACCATACTCCCCTCTTGCTGGAATGTTCTTTTGGTGATGACCTATGTTGTCTTTGTACCAAACATATCGTGGGGAATTATGGCCCAAATGTTTCATCTTGATTTAGTTTGATGATAAAAGAACTTCCGACGTGTCTGAGAGATTTCAAGTGTGTTCATGCAAAATGTAGCTCGGTTTCTGCATGTGAATAGTAAATTCTGAACATGGCCACACCCCCAGACAGAAGAGGGTGTGCACACTTGTGCGGCCACATTAATATGTTATTTTAATTCCTCCTCTTGAAATATTTTTTACAGGCTACAGGTCACATTAACAGTGGAAAATGTTTTGAAATGATTTGTCTCTGTCTCATTTGTTTTCGATCACAAAAAGCTACCAATTGAACAGCGGTGTGTGGAGATTATTATTGGCACTGTAGCTGTTCCTAGTTATTCACCTAAAGACGCAATAACACAGAATATGTGACACAAAAGCATACTAATACAAAAATAATTAGTTGTAGTATCTGTGCACTCTAAGTGTGGCCCTTGCCAAGCAGGCTAGAAAACCAATTAGAAGCTCAGCGGGATGAAACGGAGCACGATGAAAATCATCAAAGGGAAACCTCGCCAGGGAGAAAATGAAGAAAATGATCATTGTTTTTCTTCTTTCTTTCTGCATATATTTTACATGAATATTTGACTGTCTAAGCAAGGTTTGTCATTAAGAAGAGCCTTGAACAGTCACTTGAGGTCGTTGAGACCAAGCTCGTGTTTGCAACACGCTTGACCGCGCGCCTCGCCGTGTCAGTTGGGTTTGTCATTGGATGATGCATGTGTCCTATTCCGACCTCTCTCTCTCTCTCTATCTCTCTCTCTCTCTCTCTCGCTCTCTTTCTCTTTCTAGGCGTGCCAGCAGCGTCTATAGAAACGTTCGCGAGGGTGCGTGCCTCGATGAGTAAATTAGGGAGCTAATTAACGATTAAAGAGGGACACACTCTCCTCAAGGACCTGCATAGCAACCCCACTGTGACTTCATCGACCCAGCACCCGCCCCCTCCCGTGTCCAAAAGTAGTGTGCCCCTGACCGAAATGACATTTGTCAGCCTGCTTGGTGGAGTCTGGTGTCGCGGGTGGTGATAAAGGCGCACGCGCACGCGCACACGCACACCCACGTACGCAGTGCTTGAATTAGAAAACACAGTCCTGCCTCCTTCAATTCCCTCTCTTTTTGCACCCCCGCCCTCCTCTCCATCCCTCGAACCATAGCCCCCCCCTCCCCCCCAAGCCCCCCTTGATAAATATGACTTCATATCTTAGTCTCCCATTGCACCCAGAGGACATCATAGGGACCCATCTACAGGCGGGCCACGTCTCAGTCCAGTCATGTCCTTGCGCACCCCCCTTCCTCCCTGGCTCACCCTCCCCGTGTCCTCTCCAAAATCCAGAACATTGGCCATTTTTCATCAATAATGGACAGCCCTCCCATCGCGCACACGCCACATTGTGTTGAGGATAATGGTTCTGTCCATGGTGCCCTTGAGGGATGGCTAGAGGGGAGATTTGTCCTATATAAATTGTTAGACGTTGACGCCTTGCTTGCACCAAAATGGACAGAACCATGGGCAAATAAATCTCAATTGTCATTCACCTTGTCCATTACCCTTGACTTGTTGTTCAGACTCTCTTGTGCAGGGAGCAATTTAGTCTGCCCCTCCTTCCTCCCTTATCCGGAGCTGTGGCGCCGGTGGAGGAGGCATTAACAATGATTTCAATTTTTTCATCAGATTAATCATGATTTCCTGGCTTCCCTGAGGCATTGTGTCTACGTTCTTCCACATTTCACTTCATTCTCAGACGATAAACTCACACGCAGCAAAATGATGTTCCGTGGAGCATTAACATCGATTGACAGCTAATCGGGCGTCTTCTTCGTCTCATTTCATTTCCGCGTGCAAAATATTACAAATGTGCGCTATGATTCGTAAAACGTGTCGCAATGATTAGATTCGCGGCTCTTGTGAATCGTCTAACAATGCAATGCGTGACAAAAGTGCCGATGGAGAGCTTCGTGGTTTCACCTCTACTGTGCGTCTGCATACATCTACCTCGTTGGGGGTAGTCGCTCCGTAGTTCACAGACGCGCTCCACGAGTGCTGCTCCGCGCTCTTTGCTTCGTTGTTCCGCGGCGTGCCGGCGGAGCTGCACGGCTTCAAAAACATGAAGTCACTTTTGGACGACTCCGGGGTCAAACACACTTTATAGCAATAAGGCTGAGTCAGGCTGCTGCTTCCGTTCACCTCCGTGCAGTTGGTGGGCACCTTGTTAGCCGCGGAGGAAATCTGCAGGTTGAGGTTGGATTTCTTGAATATCTCCGGGGGAGGCTCGGGCTGGAAGCCGCCGCAGCAGCAGCACGCGAAGGGGGGCAGATTGTAGCCACTCGGGGTCTCCCGGTCCTTGTAGCACTTGACCGCGGCCAAGACGATGATGGCCACGAGGAAGATGAAAGATATGGTGCTGAGTGACACGATTAAGTAGAGCGCGAGGTTAGAGGGGGGCTGCCGGCTGAGCGTGAGGTCGCCGTAGTCGGATAAGGACTCGGGCACGCTGTCCACCACCGTGAGGACAACGGAGACGGTGGCGGAGAGAGGAGGCTGCCCGTTGTCCTTCACCAGGATAACCAGTCTGTGTCTGGACGCGTCTTTCTCCAGCAGTCGGCGAATGCTCCTAATTTCACCCGTGTACAGCGCCACGCTGAACAGCCCGGGATCGGTCGCCTGCATCACCTGATAAGACAGCCGCGAATTTTGCCCCGCGTCCGCGTCCAGCGCCGTCACTTTGGCCACAAGATAACCGGCATCCACAGAGCGGGGCACCACCTCCGTGGCGACGGTGCCGTTCTTCGGCAGCGGGGACACGATGATCGGAGCATTGTCGTTTTGGTCCAAAACAAACACGTTCACTGTCACGTTGTTGGCCAGCGGTGGGAAACCCGCGTCCTGAGCTTGCACGAGAATCTGAAAGTTTCTAAGCTGCTCGTAATCAAAGGAGCGCAGTGCGTAAACGTTGCCGTTGTCCGAGTTAATGGACACGTACGTGGACACGGGCATGCCCTGAATTTGACCCTCGAGAATAGAATAAGACAGATAGGCGTTCTGGTTAGAATCCGGGTCGAAGGCAGTCACGGTGCAAATGGAAGCGCCCGGGGCGTTATTCTCGGTTACGTAGACAGTATATGACGGCTGTGAAAAGCGCGGGGGGTTGTCGTTGATGTCAGACACTTGCACCGCGATGGTTTTCCGGGTGGAAAGCGGCGGGGAGCCCAAATCGCGCGCCGTCACTGTGACGTTGTACTCGGACACGGCCTCTCTGTCCAAAAGCTCACTCGTCACCAGCGTGTAGTAGTTTTTAAAAGAGGAGTGCAGCTGAAAGGGCACGTTGTTGGGGATTTGACAGTCCACGTTGCCGTTCTCACCCGAGTCCCGGTCCATGACGCTGATAACGGCGAGAACGGTCCCCGGCGACGCGTCTTCCTGGACTGGCGTGGACACGGACGTGAGAATGACTTCGGGGCTGTTGTCGTTCACGTCCACGATGTCGACCAGCAATTTGCCGTGCACGGCCACGGCCGAGGGTCCCCTGTCCCTCGCTTGCACGTACAGCTCGTACACGTTGGCTTTCTCGTAGTCCACGACGCCTTTTACGCGGACCTCGCCCGTGTACGGATCCACGCTGAACAACTCGCGCACTCTGAGAGGCGCGTGTCCGCTGAAGGCGTAGGTCACCTCCCCGTTGGAGCCCTCGTCCAAGTCGGTGGCGTTCAGCTTGAGCACCAGCGTCCCCCTGGGCGCGTTTTCCACCAGTCTGGCCCGGTACACAGATCGATCGAACACGGGCACGTTGTCGTTCGCGTCCAGCACCGTGATGGTGATTAAAGCGGTTCCGGAGCGTTCCGGCGACCCCCCGTCAAAGGCCGTCAAAATCATCGCGTGCTTTTTCTGCCGCTCCCGGTCTAAAGGCTTGTCCAGCACCAGCTCCGCAAACTTGCTCCCGTCGTTGCGCGTCTGGATGTTGAGAATGAAGTGTTCGTTTGCGCCCAGCTGGTAGGAGCGCAAAGAATGAGTGCCCACGTCCAAGTCTTGCGCGCTCTCTAACGGGAAGCAGGAGCCGGGCGCAGCCGACTCCGTAACGTCGATGTTAAATTCGCTCCAAGGGAAAGCGGGGGAGTTGTCATTCACGTCTAAAATCTCGACTTCGACTCTGTACAGCTCTAAAGGGTTTTCGATGACAACTTGGAGATGTAAGAAACAGCCAGGGCTGCGCTCGCAAAGCTCCTCTCTGTCTATTTTTTCGTTAACAAACAAAATGCCATTCTCTAAATTCACTTCTAAATATTGCTTCTTGGCTCCGGACACGATTCGAAATCGACGTGCGGACAACTTGGATACATCCAAGCCCAGGTCCTCCGCGATGTTGCCCACGAAAGCCCCGTGCTCCAGCTCCTCGGGGATGGAGTAGCGAATTTGAGCCAGCACCAAGTCCACCACGCATGCACAGAGAAGGAGACAGATTACGAGCCCGGTCACCGGCACCCAGCTACGTCTGGAGAGCCTCTGATCCATTGTTTAGCCTTGCGTAAAAGTCACCTCAGCCAGATGTAATCGAAAGTACGCATTATTCTCTGTTAAAAAATACAATCCAGCATGGTCGTGATATGCAACTTTTAGGCATATTTAAAAGTGACCAACTAAATAGACTGTATGAGGAGAGATAGACCACCTGTCTCTCATTCCACTGTGCTCCGCGCACCACACAGGGCGTGTGTGCACTGGGAAGGCTCGTACTTTGATTTTCCGCTGTATTGGACACCCGGAGTAGCCGGCTGGGAGGTGTGTGAGAGCGTGTGTGTGCGCGCGCGAAAGAGAAAGAAGGGGGGAGAGAGAGAGAGAGAGAGAGAGCGGGTTGGGTAGCGGGTGCTTTGAGCTCCTCAGTGCTCCGCATTGGACGACGTATACGGCTCTAATTACTGTCGACGTTTAACCATTTCCCACCCTCGTGTCACTTTCACTGGCCTATTAAAGAGACGAGAAGGCGTAAATTTGACACCAGACGTCAGAGCCAGATTTGGATTAAGGAGGGCAAATTGGTTGGGTCATGTCGTGGTGCGTTTTTTTTTCCGGCTCTGAAAGGAGAGCATTGTCCAAGGATCTTATGTCACTCAATGCATGTATTGAATGGGCTAATCCAATTCGTGATTTCCCATAATTCCTTTTACACTCCCTTTCATTACCCCCCCCCCCCCACCCCCAAACATATCAACCGATTATTAAAGATATTGTCCTTTAATCACAATGATGTCTACATGTCTGAGCTTCTTTTTGGATGTAATGAAAGTGACAGCGAGGAGGCATTCACCATGCCGTAAATGCGCATTACACGACTTTAATTCACATAAGCAGGCCTGCACATGTATCAACATAATCATCATAAAAGCTGCACTGTGACGATTTAATCAGACAGTATTTGTCCCTAATCACATATTACAGTTTGTATGAGATCATTCATAGGGGACGTGTTTACAGTTGTGACGTTAATGTTGTTCAGAAAAACAAAAACTTTTATGGGTAAACATTTGTAGGGATCCTTTTCTTGTATAATGCTGGTCAGTTGGAGAAGCACCGAAGCACAGAGACCAAGTGAGGGGCAAAGCAAAAGGACGCCTTTGTGGATCAACACAGACACGAGTGGCATCCTAATGCAAAAGTGTGCTCGGCTTAAAATCTCTCGAAGTCTCTTCTCGGGACTGACGACACAGGCCTGGGTCCCGCAGGCAGCTCTTAGCTCGTTACCAACTAAAAAGGAGACGAGGGGGATGGTAGATAAAGGGCAGGAAATAAACAATCATTTGTTATTGGGTCGATGCAATAGTGTCTCGACATAAGGTGCTAAATGGAATGACTTGAGTTGCTTTCAGACAAATGACAACAGAAGATATCCTCGAATGATCTCTTTCCAGCCCCCACACCATCTATTTTACGAAAATCTCCAATCCCCAGGTTTAAATAAGCAGAAAACACAATCTTCTTGCAGACTTAACCTCAAGCAGATGGTTAAGCTTCTCCAGAAATGATTACATTTCTGGAAAAAGGAGAGGGAGAGAGTGGGTAAAGCGCCAGTTCCATTGCTTTGCCTTCTTTTTTAATTAACGGAGTGAAGGATTAGTGTGTAGCTATCCGGGATCAACGGTCCTCCGACGGAAGAATACAAATGTTTTGTGATAAATAATCCCAAAACGCTGAGAGGGGCGCACCCCTGGTGCTACGTATTTTAACATGCATGACACAGAGCATTAAGACGGTTTCAGCCGCCCCTTTCGCCTGGCAAAGCACTCCATTATGTGACAGAAAGACAAGTATTACTTTCTCCAGTCCGTGCAGCTACCTGACCAACAACCTGAACGCTACGCTGGAAGCAGTGCCATGCCATTGTAAAGTGGCCAAATATGTGAGTGTGTCATACCCCCAAACATTTCACAGTGAATGACATAGATCTGAATATGAGTTTTATTTTTTTTGTTTGTTTTTTATCTTGACATGGTTACATCTACTGATCTCACAGTTCATTTGTCTGACAAGTGGGCGAGGACGAGTTCTTTTCCCAGGGCTCTCTCCAGTGGCACATATTCTAAATTCCATGCACATGAAGACCGTGGACTGCATGCATTTTGTTGCTACTCGACCGATAACTTGAAAACAAATATGGAATGCATTGAGTGTTGTACTTGCGAACCAAAATGACAATATAGTATCATCGTTGTCGTGACTGGTACTCGTCAGAGGGAGCACATAACTCCTACTCTGGCATCCCTTCACTGGCCCCCAATACGGGATCGAGCCTTTTCTTTTTGCTGGTCTCTCTCTCTCTGGAATAACCTCCGACTGAACGTTCGGCAAGCCTCCTCGCTGCCCATCTTCAAAACGCACCTCAAAACTCACTTGTATTCTTTGGCATTCGACGCAGCATGACTTAGATTTGTTCTTGGTTTTGCTGGTCGGTGCTTTCTACCGTCTTTATTACCGATTCGTCTTACTGTTTATTGTGTATGTTAAATCGCTCCATGTACAGCATTTTGTATGCAGCGATGGCTGTTTGAAAGTGCTCCATAAATACAATTGAGTTGAGTTGAGTCATTCTTTGTACAAACTGTACAAATATTATTGCAGCTTAGACTACTGAATATTAATAAGCCATTACTTAACACCTTCCAAAAATGCAACATCTTGACCTTCATTATTTTCCCCTTTCTCCTCAGATTGCATGTACATTTCTTTTACCGGTAATTGCTCACCGATGCTGCTTTTGTGTTTGGTTTAACTTTGTTCATTGTTCCTATATTTTAAACAGTGGGTTTGTAATCTATCTATCTATCTATCTATCTATCTATCTATCTATCTATCTATCTATCTATCTATCTATCTATCTATCTATCTATCTATCTATCTATCTATCTATCTATCTATCTATCTATCTATCTATCTATCTATCTATCTATCTATCTATCTATCTATCTATCTATCTATCTATCTATCTATCTATCTATCTATCTATCTATCTATCTATCTATCTATCTATCTATCTATCTATCCGCCCATCCATTCTTGCATCTAAAACAAAAGCGACTGCACCAACAAATGATTTTTTTAAAAGTAAACAAAGAGTAGACCAACTTGATTTGGGGTTTGATCACACCTCTCAAACGATATTTTGGAGTCAATAAATTCTCCGTCCTTTAATGGACAAAGAACGATGTTGTTTTCATCTATGAGCTAAGATGGACATCTACTGGCCAAAAAGGTGTATAACAGCGTCTTACTCGATGACGTCATGCCATGAGTCGCAAATATCCTCGAAAGTATTCATCTCATGTGATCTATGGCTGTTTTGTTCTCTTGTCAAACAACCTGCCCCGTCATCCAAGAGTTTGCACACACACACACACACGTGTGTATGTAGAAAGAAGACAGAAGAAAAAAAAACAACAAACACCGTTCAATTAAGTGCAATATGAACACTAAATGGATAAATCGCAGTGCTATTTACAATTGTCTTTCAAATCATTATTATTATTATTATTATTATTATTGTTGTTATTTTTGCCCCTAGGTATGAGTGTGAGCGTGGATGGTTGTTCGTCTCTGTGTGCCCTGTGATTGGCTGGCAACCGATTCAGGTTGTCCCTCGCCTACTGCCTGGAGACAGCTGGGATATATATATATATATATATATTCAGGTTATATATATATATATATATATATATATATATATATATATATATATATATATATATATATATATATATATATATATATATATATACTGTATATATATATATATATATATATATATATATATATATATATATATATATATATATATATATATATATATATATATATATATATATATATATATATATATATATATATATATTGTCACTGCAACAAATGTGGTTGAAGCTTGAGTGGGATTGACCTGTTTGTTGTCTCAGAAACAATGATGAAAGAGCTTTCTTTTCAATAGATACTTCATGTATTGTGAAGTCTAACAAAGCTGACATCTTTAAATTCATCATTACTCCTTTTAACCTCTCATAAAAAATGACATACTGTATTCTAATCGAAATGTTTGATTAATTAACCTTTGTCCCTCCGCTTCATTTTTTGTTTTTTTTGCGGTGACATTACGAATGCGCTAGAGGGAGCTAAACACCAAGGGAAGAACGTCTGAGACAGCCATTCTTCACATTGGCAATTCTTCACATATGGTTAACAGACATGCTATCTTGTCAGTGTTTTTGCATAGTATACAAAAGGCTGTGGGTGTCACTCATAGACTATTTTGATAATTTTGGCCAACATGATTGTATGAGAAAGACTGAATGACTTGCAAATCATTCCTCCCGGCAGTTTCTTAATAAACATCTGACATCTGTCTTAATAGAAATAGAAAAGAACAGTCCCATGCATGGAGGAGAGAATCATGAAGTCTGCTAAATGGTTGGGGAAAGAAGACACGCAGAAAACGAGAGGGAACAGAACGTTGTGAAGGAGCCAGTAGCAGGGCAAGTAGCGGAGTGATAGGAAAATGAAGCACGAGCACAGGGTAAGAGGAGAGGGAGAGAAAGAGGCAAAATGGGGAGAATGGAGACTTTGGTCCACATGCACCTCAGCTGTGTAAACTGAAGGTCTCCGCCGCTTCTCGGATTCCCCCGAAGAAGGGGGGATATTAATAGGAGGCTGGCAGTGGCAGTGAATGGACCCTTGCTCTGTCACACCCACTAATATTATTATTATACTTTATACGTACAAAAATGGAAAATGTCAGCAACTTGAGAGGCCTATAGAGACAGTGCGTGCATGCAGTGTGTATCACTGCTTCTCAGTATGTCTGCCATATGTTTGAGGGCGCTCATGAGAAACCGTCTGTCGCTGAGCTGGCATAACATTTCTGGGCAAAAGAAAAGAGGCGCAAGATGGAATTGGGGAAAGAGGAGACAAACAGGAAGAAGTTGGCATGTTCGGAGGGGCGTAAGAACTGCCGCACACACTGGATCTGTCAGAGAGTGAGAACAGAACGAGGGGGAGGAGGAGGTGGAGCAGCGAGACAGACACAGACATGAGCACATATTCCAGCTCCAGATTATAAAATTCCCGCAAGTTGCAGACGTGTTGAAACAGACTGCACACCCATAAGCGCATACACACACAGAAATATACACAGGTTTTTCCTCCACGGGTAACAGATGCAAAAGTCGGGCACACATGCAGAAACCTAAACAGTGTGATAGACATAACACTCGTGCACGCGCATGCACACGCATGCGCACACACACACTCACACACACACACACACACACACACACACACACACACAATACACACACACGCACACACACTCTGGCGAGAAGGGGCACATTCCTGAGGAAACAGGTGGGAGTGGTGATGGCAATCTATCAGAATGACTTTGATCCTCCTCATTGGCTCCGTCATAACCAGATCATGATGTTCCCTACTTAATCACAATCTGCACATACAAAGATGTAATAGCAACCGCACAACACATTCAAACGTAGGTCAGTAAAATAAAAAAAGAAAGACAAAAAAGAAAAAACGTTTTTGGGTGAACCTTGAACATGCGTTCCTGAGTTATGCAATGATTACTGTTGACCCCTGGTGTTCATTCCAAAGCAGGGATGGAAGGCGTCTTGTGTGGTTTTTGGAGAAAATGACCTAATGGATGCAATATTGGGAGAATGTCTAGAAAAACTGAGTTCAGGGTTCAGATACACCTGAAATATGAGGAGTAGTAATGTCAGCCATCTATCCAAACATTTTCTACCTCTTATGTTATGCAGAGTTAAAAGTAAGAAGGAGCCTATCCCAGGTGACTCAGGGTGAGAGGCCAAGCACGCACATTTAGGGCTGTATTTTAATGCCCAGTGCAAATCTAGCACAAGGAGCAATCTAACTGCGCACATAGGTAGAGTTTTCTTTTATTTTGGCATTTTTCAAGACAGGCACAGTTAGAAATGAGGGTTTGCGCCACTGTGCGAGTGAACACAGTAAACTGCTCCTCTTATTCCCTTGGAATTTACCGCAGGTGAGACGCTACATACTGGAAGGATAATTTACTTGCTCTCAGTAGTCCATACAAGAGATTGGCACATGCTCAGTAAAAGTTCATCAGGAATCGCAAGACCTTGTGGATGATTTCAAATTTGCTGCTGTAGAAAGGAGTTGGAGACCGTGCGTGTATGTGTGTGACCATACACACACTCACACACACACACACACACACACACACACGCACACACACACACACACACGCACGCACGCACACACACACGCACACGCACGTGCACACGCACGTACACACACGTATACACACTCACACACACACACACATGCCGCGGTGAGAGGTGTGCTTTTAAAATATATTAGAGATGATATTACTACAACTAATATTACTACAGCAAATAATAATAATAATAATAATAATAATAATAATGGTGGCACGGTGATTGACTTGTTAGAACATCCGCCTCACAGTATAGAGGTTTGGGATTTTATTTCAGGCTATTTTGCTGTGTGGAGTTTGTATGTTCTCCTCATGCCTATGTAGATTTCTATGGGAACTTTAGGTTTAATCCCACGTTCCAAAAACATGAATGATGGGTTAAATGACCACTCTGAATTGTCCCTAGGTGTGAATGTAAATGCGGATGGTTGTTTGTCTACGTGTGCCCTGTGATTGGCTGGTAACCAGTTTAGGGTGTATGGGGCCTTCTGCCCAAAGCCATCTGGGACAGGCTCCGGAATGCCCGCAACCCTTGTGAGGATAAGCAAATTAGAAAATGGATGGATGGATACTCCTCCTCCTACTACTACTACTACTACAATGAATCCTAATCATCATCATCATTGTCATCATAATCCAAACACATTCAATTAATACATTTCTACAATGATTCATAATGTTCATGCATGCACTTGTTATTTCAAATGAAATACAATGGCATCCACCCCACATATAGCGGGGTGTATAGCAGCATGATCAAATTCAACAATTGCATTACACTATGACCAAAATAAAAAAAAAAAAAAAAAAAGAAAAACGAGACAGAGGTTCTAATCCTAAAACGTGCCTTTAAGATTATTAAAATCAAAGAAGTTTGAACATTCACAGAACACTTAAATACAGTAAATATTCTCTATTACAGACTCATAAGGGCACTGTCCAATCTGTCCTTATAAGAGAATTTCCTTATTTGGGAATTGAGCATGGTACATCCTTTATGAAACTGCAAGTATGTTGACAAAATGCACGTAAAACAACACAAGCAATAAAATGCAAAAATATACTGTCCAAAAACTGATTATATAACAAAAACTGCAGTACAGTATACGGTACAGGTGTACAGTATTAAAAAAAAACAACACAACACAGGACAGTACGTACAGTATTTTAATATAGATTTTTTTCCGTCTTGGGAAAAAAAATGAGTGTATTTGGGGTTGTTTTGTTTTGTTGGGTTGTTCTTCTTCGTTTCGATGCCATGATCTACAGGACGTAAGTTAATAAAGTTAAAATCTTTCACAATTCCAGTAAAACGCACGGCAATAAAAAGTCACATACACGTCGCCGGTAAAATGTAACATCGTAGTCAAAATGTTAATGCATAGGTTTTTTTATTCCGGGTGAAGGAAATTCCTTTTCATAGAAGATGGGAATATTTGCTGTATAGTAAAATACAACAGAACTGTATTTGGGCAGTGATTCTTTTGCATGCCACTAGAGGGAGCCCTCATACCAGTGGTGGTACTCATGCCACACTTTGATATAAATTAATTGAGGTTAGGGCAAAAGACATACTGCTGATGTATTTTAAACTTAGATGACTTAAAAATAAACACCCATCCATTCCCGATACAGCTTATCCTTACTGGTGGATTTCTAAAGAATTCCAATTTTAAAATGTGCTTTCCATCTGAAGTATTATAAAGTCAATGTCTTTATTGCACATGTTTGTGTTCTCAGGTTGACCCAAACTTTTGGGGAAATGAGATGGAATCATTCACTACAATGTTTCATCAGAAGCAGGAAAGAAAATAACACAGTGTCATTAACATGAGCCAAACGTTGTGTGTGTTTGGTGTGAGTGGCAAGGTGGAGAACCCCTGCCTTGGGGGCCACAACTCGCTTGAGTGACACATTACACGAACATGAATGTGCCTGCAATGCATGTGTAACCCCCTCTCATCAAGTCCTCCTCCTCCTCCTCGCTCGTCCCGGCCTTCTTTTACCACTTTACCTGCCCCCAACCAATTCCCTGCAACTTTTGGGTCTTTATTCATGTCTCTCCACCTAATTGTCTTTTTGTAAAGCCCCAAAAGTCATGAATAGGGTTGTGCCAATGAACAAGTTTTCAAATAAACACATTGGTCAGCTCACAGAATGTGGACTGAGGCCAAAACATGAGCAAGAAAAGAGGGGGGGGGGGAGTAAATTGTGACGGAAACCATCAAATTATTCATTTCCCTCCTTTTTTATGTTTTCCTTGTGCTGACTGTACACCCCTCCCTATACCTAGTCCCCCTCTTTCTCTCACTCTTTCCCTCTCACACATTCCACTCAGTTTTACATATCTGTGACCCCCCCAACACTATACCTCACCACTTAAAAAAAAAGGAAAAAAATGGCACTCATTTTCCCTTTTTCTCCCCACCTCATTGCCACCCCTCACTACCTGACATTGTGGCTCCATGCCCAATGAGTCACACCTCTGCTAAAATCATCAGAGATGGCGAAAGGAGGGCGGAGGGAGCAAAAAGAAAGAAAGCGTCAGGAGAGAGAAAAAGCAGGAGGGTATGACAGAGAGAAAAATATAGAAAATAAAAAGAGGGAAAGAGGGGAAACATCGAGAGAGAGAATGAGAACGAGTGGGAGAGCCCCTCGGGGAATGAAAGGAGCATAGAGTACGTTTAACTTTTTGACTTCGGTAGTCAGCGTATGCTTGTCAGCAATAGTTAGCCTGTTGACAACAACATTTTCCACCCATGGCTTGGGCGCGCTCACACACACTCACGCACACACACACACACACACACATGCACACACACACACGCACACTTACACGCGCACACACTCACACACACGCGCACACACACACGCACGTACACACACACGCACACACGCACAGCAATCGGGCATGCGAACATAGTAGAGTAGAACGTGTGGCCCCTCACCTCCACATCAGCTTCCCCCACCCTCGCTTGTCGTTGCCCTTGGATACCATAAAAACACTCCCTGGTGGGCAAGCCCGGGAGTCGAGAGAGGACTTAGGTGGGTCACATTCAACACCTCTCTCGACGCAAGTGAGTGCACACATGAATGCAAGTGCAGGTTGCCATCCGTGAGTGATAGTTGTGTTTTGTTTTTGCAAAACTGCAGGGGAACAAGAACACATAAGATGATAGAATGACTCTCCGAATGAAGTAGGCAGGGTAACAAAGTGTGGCAGAACTTCAATGGTCTGATCAATTTCCCAGTAGAGAAGAGTGAAAATAGAAATGATTGTTTCCATGCAGGGTCAACTGTAAGCATCGTAAAAACTTTATTTGTTGCACAGGCACAGGTATTCTTATTTTATTACGATTATTATTTTTCTTAACTTCTTATGTCATAAGAATAAGCAGCAGCTGTTAATATTAAAGGAGACATTCCGTATTATGTGCCAGTGGTACCTTGACGTCTAAGTTTAATTCATTCCATGGCCAAGCTTGAAACTACATTTACTTTTACTGTTTATCAAATCAATTTTCCCTCATACTCCAACTCCCGTTGGCCATTTACCACACAGTTGAGTCTTTGCATCATTTCCATGCTTCTTGCGAGTGTTTTCATTTTTTGTATCTGATTGCACCTTGTGATTAGTAAGAGGTTTAAAGTGCATCGATGACTCTTGCTAGTGTCTGAAGCTCGCTTTTGATAAACATTTTGCCTCAAACTGATGCAGAAAAATGGGACTCGTAAGGTTGGACACTTCTACATCAAGGTACCGCTGTATCTCACAATTTAATAAAACTATTCCTGCTTTTTTCTCATTTTCCTCCCTCAGCACATTCTTCATCCCTCAAAACCACTTCTTTTTGGAATGAGCAAAAAAATGCAAAGGAAAACAAAATAAGCTTGCACTGAGTTAATCCCTCGATGTTTGCTGGACTGAGGTTGTACTGTATGTGATATGTTGACATCTTGGTTGACGTCATTGGTGGAAGTGGTCCATCTTTTTGAATCATTGCGACAGAAAATAACAAGAAAAGCACCTCACCCCACGATCCTAAAAAGTACAGAGAGAAGACAAATTGGTAGATGGAAGTTTGATGACTGAGAAGACAGGTCCTGTGTTTCCCTTTCTTGCAACGACACCTTATCCTTGAACTTTGACCTCATCTTGGTCGTTTCGGGATCAGACTTTGACCAGGATTTGCGATTTATGACCCTTTAAGGGTGCCACATGCTGTTCCAACAATGATGTCTGTTTGCCAGACCAGCGGTGACTTCCTTGTGTGCGCCCCTACGTCATTATCGTTCATCAGGTGTTGTTTTTGTTTTTTATAAAGAGCCTCAGGTTGAAAAGGAAGGTATTGGTTTCGTTATCTTAGATTTTGCATGGAAGGATTTGTTGCGATTTTAGGTAAACCGAAGGTCTACAGCCGAAGTCTGTTTAGTATAGCGCACAGCTTTGATGGGGTCAATCCTTGTAGGCTTAGGCTTAGGGAGCGCAACAGCCACACCGGTCAGGTTTTTAAAGCCATACCAGCTAGCCACAAAGCTCCTTTTTGCCCTTTGTACAGACCTCACCAGACAAAACCTTGGAAGGCATCCACAGCAGAGCACATTCCAAAAGTGTTTCTTTTTTTCTTTTTTAAACAAGTGTGGGATGGGGTCGAACAACAATTACGGTAAAATGTGACTAATATGTCACAGACACGCTGCTTGGTGTTTTTTTCTGACCTCCTCTGTTTTATCCCCTCCTTTTTCCATCCATCATCTTCTCTCCTCTTGAAAATTCTTCACTTCAAACCCCTGTAATTGCAAACAAAAGCTCTGAGTCCTCTCCAGCTGAAAGAATGATAATAATGGAGAGTAGCGAGTGTGCACGCGTGTTAGTGTGCACGTCTTCATCAAAGTGGCGATGACGTTGAAGGGTGTAGAGAAAATGCGCGAAGGACACTGAAGAGGAACACAATCCAGGCATTAAACCCCACAATGAATTGGGACTGTGTGTGCGTGCATGTGTGTGTGTGTGTGTGCGTGTGCGTGTGTGTGTTTGTACACACATTGCTTCTGCTCTTGACTGCAACACTGCAACACACAGCTGCCGTACCTAATGGCCAGATTCAGAAGTTCTTCCTGCAACTAAGAGCATGCAGCCAGCACGAGTTGAGTCCCACTCGAGACTGTGTGTTGC
This sequence comes from Hippocampus zosterae, assembly GCF_025434085.1. Taxonomy (NCBI): domain Eukaryota; kingdom Metazoa; phylum Chordata; class Actinopteri; order Syngnathiformes; family Syngnathidae; genus Hippocampus; species Hippocampus zosterae. The sequence goes on from NC_067451.1 coordinate 21,068,106, forward strand.
TGCAGTATCCAGGCTACATATATGCATGGTTGCGAGGTAGAGAGAGTGTACGGCCTGGTTGTGTTTGGAGCGTACCCAGGCCAGAGGAGCTCAAAGCACTGAATGTCATCATCAGAGCTGTCGGGGAGCCAAGCAGTAATCACACCCAGATCACCTACACGCTCACGCCAACTTACAGCACCAGTCACCCCAGAGCGTGTGTGCGCGTGCGTGTGTGTGTGCGTGTGTGTGTGAAACAGAGTGATTGAGAAAGAAAATGAAAGAAAAGAAATATATGTGCATGCAGCAACTATACAACTTGTGTGTGTGTGTGTGTGTATGTGTGTATGTGTGTGTATGTGTGTGTGTGTGTGTGTGTGTGTGTGTGTGTGTGTGTGTGTGCGTGTGTGTGTGTGTGTGTGTGTGTGTGTGCGTGCGTGCGCACACGCACATACGTGCGTGGTGTGTGTGCGCATGTCGACCTTACATGCGGTCATAGTGTGAGTAGCGAGTGAGTGAAATGTGTGCAATGGAGAAGAGGGTTTATTTTTTTCTCTCCTCCTCCCCTTGCTCCTTGTCATATCCCACCCCTCTATTTTCCATTTTTACATGCAGCTCCAGATGTGAAGGCAGCAAAATATTAAATTACAGAAATGGGCTTGTTTCTGCGCTTTTGCCATATCAAAAACAAGCCAGCAGCCTATGCTCTTCCCTCAAGTGACACACACTGCTTTAACATTTGATACCATATGTGGACATAACAGTCCCGGTGATTGCCTCTTTATGGGCAACTCATGCACTCGCTGTCCTGTCGCAAGGTTATCATAGCGAACAAATGCTAATGAGAAAAAATAAAACAAAAATTGAAAAAACATTTTTGTAAAAAGAAAACAAAAATAAAATAGAAACTTGAGCGCATTTCAAAATATGAGAGACAACAACAATACACTGAAAGTGCATTTTGTGTTTCTAAAACTAGCTAGAACTAACTTTAATTAAAAGAAGAAAGGCCGAATTGTAGTGTGGGGATTGCATTTATTTATTTATTTACTTATTTGACTTTATTCACCACTACTTATGGTGTCCTTTTTATTATCTTGTGCTCGACAAATACTCCATATATTGAAAACAAACTAAAACTCATACTAAAACTAAGACAAACAGAATAAAAAATCTGCTTTTTCAAAACAATAAAATCCCCCAAAATCCTAATGAACCTAATTAAAACAAAGTACCGGTAAATGTAAAAACCAAAAGTAAAAAAGAAATAAAAAATAATGAAAAATCCCAAACTATTTTCCTGTCCTGTTTGGCTCCATCCATCCATCAAATACCAGAGCTGCTTTATCCTCACGAGGATCGCTGGTGTGCAGGAGCCTACCCCAGCTGACTTCGAGCAGTGGACAGAGTAGATCCTGAACTGGTTGCCAGAAGGCACACAACAACAATTCACACCAACAATTACACCTATGGACCATTTAGAGCACAGGTGACAAACTCAAGGCCCGAAGGCCAAACCTGGCCCACCAAGTCATATATGGCCCGCGAAAGCAAACCGTGTGTGCCAACTTCCATGATCCTGGCTAAAATCTGTACCGAAATGTCTAATTTTCATGTGTAATATACCCCACCCACCCATTTTCTGATCCGCTTATCCTCTGAAGGCTCGCAGGGCGTGTTGAAGCCCATTCCAGCTGTGTTCGGGCAGTAGGCGGATTTCCAGCCAATCACGTATGTGTGATGTATAAGGTTGATATTTTGCAATCATTTAGTTACCCTGTTTATATTCACTTGAACAATTATTGAACAAACATCAAACAAACAGAAGACTGATTTCAAAACTAGTAATCCATCCATTTTTTTTTTGTCTAGGAGTAATAATACGATGATTAAACATTTATTCAGGTTCACTGTAATAACGGCCCTTCGAGGGAAGACCTAAATACAAAGTGGTCCGCGACAAAAATGAGTTTGGCACCCTCAATTTAAAGTGATCAATTAACCCATCATGCATGTTTTTGCAAAGTGGGAGGAAAGCCCATGCAGGCACAGGGAGAACATGAACATTCCAGGCCCCAGCCTTCCTCTGTGGAGTCTACAGAGGAAGGCTGGGGCCTGGAATTTAACCCATGAGCTCTGCACTGTGAGACAGGTGTGCTAACCAGTCAACTACTGTGCCAGCTCGTTGTTTTTATATATAAAGCAACATTTGTTTTGAAACTGGTACTCTGTCCAGCTAGGATCAAGCCGCTGTTGCGTAAGTGCTGTCAGGCCACTCTTGGCTCGGATCGGGCAATCTATTGTAACAGAGCCAAGATAAACTAACAACAGATTCTAACTGAACATTAAAATGAATCTCATTTCAGTTAGTGTGTTATTGGTTTCCATTGTATTACGTAAAAATCAAACTCCAAAATACACTATCAAAGAGTTTAGAGTTTAATAATGTTGTAAAATCAAATTGCCTTGTGGGTGTTGTTGCGGTACATGCTGAACATGTACCACAACGTCATGTTTCTCTTTTACTACCTCCACCAAATGTGAAAGAGCAGAGGCAAGAGGTATTGCTGTGATTGCTGTTTGTTAGTTTCCAGGATTACACAAAATGTACACGAATGCCAACATCAATTGTGGAGTAGTAGCTCATGAATCAAGGGAGAAAAAAAACAAAAAAACATAACATTTTTGTGAGAAGACAGGGCACAGATTCTCAAACTTTTGCTCACCATTTGCTGTCATTGTGAGATGTTGCTCCCATTCTCAGATTAACTCATTACACTGCAATAACCAAGAGAAGGGCATGGAAAATCCTACTGGACCCCTCGCACCCTGTCCATCACCTTCTCCAGCTACTTCCCTCAGGCCGGCGCTACCAATCCATGTGCACCCAAATCTAGCAGACACTTAAACAGCTTCTAGCCATTAACTCCCTAAACAGTAACCCAAATGTACCTGTATAGTGGCTCTTTGCAATTTTGCACAACCCTGTGCAACAGCATTACCGTTACAATCATTGTAGCTCCAGCTCTGTACTCACTTGAACCACTGTCACTGATCTATATTCCACAGCACCAGGCACTTTAAAGCGCTGAAGGACATCTGCATAATTGCACACTTGTTGTACTACAAATACTGCTAGTGGTCACTTTAAAATGGTTCAATGACTTTCGGCACCAACTGTACAAATGTTATAGTATGGTATTCTACCACTTACCACTTTAGGTCTGCGTGATACCTTGCACATTGTCTCACAGTTGTCATTGGGTGGTACCACCGCACAACGGTTCACTTACATCCAGAATGTCCTTCCATACATATTTGTCATGTCCTTGTTTATGATGATACTGGTGCAGCGTGTAGTACCAGAGACAAATTCCTTGTGTGTTCTACATACTTGGGCAATAAAGATGATTCTGATTCTGATGAGTATATGCCTACAAGTCAGTGAATGAAATTAAAGATATTGTCCTATCAACACTTTCAGTACTTCCTGCTATTATCACACAGTAAACTGGTCACAAAAAGAAGGTTCAGAAGCAATTCGAAGTCTTACGTCAGTTGACTGACGAGCAATCAAACACAATGTTTTTTCCGCTTTCGTTAACTGTAAATAACGTGCTTTACCACTTGACTTCATGTTTATATGTCTTAAAATTGTGGTGTTGTAAACGATGCTGCTCAATAACATAACAACCAATGTTGTAATGTGAAACATTTGTAGTTGCTTGGCACCTAAAAAGGATATTTATGTTTAGGGGATAATTAAAACTTCCACAGTGTTTTACTAATGTTGGAAACCTTCTGGAATCCAAGTGCAGCATGAAACAGGTTTCGCCCCTTTTCATGTTGTTGTTGTTAACATGTTAATGTCAGTTTTACATGTAAGTACAAGTGAAGGGCATATGGACTAATTTGGTTGTCTGATTACCTCAGCAGAGCACTCTGAGTTGCAGAGATGAGACAACTTTAGGGCAGCCTGACAAACTTCTGCCACAACCATATATACATCCTAATTTAAAAATACTGCACTCTGGAAGCAAATGCTTACTTCAGTGCCATTGGCACACACCAGATTTCACTGCGTAGAGAAAATAAAGGCTACAACAACAAAAATAATGAAACTAATAATAAATGTCACTTAATACGGAACAGACATCTGCTAAGGCCCATTTATTAACAAATTGTGGCAGACTTTATTTTGACTTTGACTTTCCATCTTTGTTGATTAGTTATATCATAGTTAATAGAGAATGATGTCATTTGATGACATTCATGAATGATGATTGATGCCTAATCGATTTTGAGGTGCATCGCTCCTCTGATACATTTCTGGATCCACACCATTATCCGCATCACACCAAAATGGAACGCTGTAACATTGTGATTTACATATTCTTCCTAATTGACAAAACATCCACACAACCTTCAGCCTCATTCTTCGCAGAGGCAACATTATTAGTAAATCACATTGTATGATTTGCACCTTTTGGGAGGGAGTATTACCTGTTAAATGTAGGAGCTGCATTATTGAGATATGTCTCATAAATGATGGACAAGGAGAGATCATCATGGGAAATCCCCTCGCAGCCTAGGTCTACTGCAACATAATTAGGGATAATCCAGTACAAGCCCAAGCCAGCCCCAGCCATTGAAGGTAGTTTATCAAAAAGGATGTCTTCGCACATTCCCATGCTCAACATTAGAACCATGGTTCAATTTGAGTGTTTGCTCCCAGGGGTGTGGTGGCACTTGGGAAATTCGGGACAGAGCCCACATGGACAGTCCTGACTTTTTAAATAGGTCCAATTTTCTATGAAATCCAATAAATTTCCCCAGTGTGGGATGAATAAAGGATATCTTATTATTACATCCAGCCACTGTTTAAAATAACATAATTACAGAATACTCTTCATCAAATACAGAACGACTAATAGAGTAGCCAGCATGCACAACAGGTAACTCCCGACCACACATTCTGGTGGGCACGGTTAGAACGTCACTATCTTCTTGAAACACAGGGGACTCAGACGATCAAGCCTCTGTGGGCAAGCAATACTGGATCATGTCCAATCACTCAATCTTCAAAGAGCAAATGGAGGACCATTTCTGTTGTATACCCTGTAGGCATGAATCAGAGTATCAGCTCCTGTTGGTAGCATCGTGTATGGTGATTTTCTTTTTGTTCAAGGTTTTGAGGGTACAGGGCAAGAAATGACTAAATTAAAGACTCATGCTTCTTCTGTGCCTTAAACCTGGAGGCTGCAGTATGATACGTTGCACTTTGGTTTGGAATCATATGAATCATCTTGCTGTGACCAATAGTCACATTTTGCAAAATGATTTCAAGAGTGGCTTCATCTCCTCCACTGTTGTTTCCAAGAATGCCGGACAAATCGAAAGCTCAGATAACCAGCTTGGGTAAGACAGCAGGGAAGGTAATTCTGGAGAAAACTGTCACCTCTCAGCTCCACTCCCACCTCACCGACAATAGTCTTTATGAACAATTCCAGTCCGGCTTCCGTCCCCGTCACAGTACTGAAACAGCCCTCATAAAAATCACAAACGATCTTCTCATGGCAGCAGACTCTGGAATTATCTCCATCCTCATCCTCCTTGACCTGAGTGAAGCCTTCGACACAATCTCTCACCCCATCCTCCTCAATAGACTCTCTACCATAGGCATCACCAACACCCCTCTACGTTGGTTCCACTCATATCTCACTGGCCGCTCTCAGTTCATTCAACTTGATTCTTTTACTTCACAATCCCTCCCCGTTTCTTCTGGTGTTCCCCAGGGTCCTGTGGTCTCGGTCCGCTCCTCTTCATTGTCTACCTCCTTCCGCTCGGAAACATTTTCTGCAAATTTGGCTTACACTTTCACTGCTTTGCGGATGACACCCAGCTCTATCTCTCCAGCAAACCCGACGCTTCTCTCCCACCCTCATGCCTCTCTCACTATCTCTCAGAAATCAAATCTTGGTTCACCCACAATTTCCTCAAGCTAAACAGCAATAAAACTGAACTCCTACTCGTCTGTACCAAATCCACTCTAAACAAAGCCGACAGTTTCTCCCTCACAATTGATAATGCCACGATATCTCCTTCCCCCCAGGTGAAGAGTCTGGGTGTCATCCTTGACAGTTCACTATCCTTTCACTCCCACATCAATAACATTACCCGGTCCGCTCATTTCCACCTTCGCAATATAAACCACCTCCGTCCCTCACTCACTGCGCACACCACCGCTATCCTCGTTCACAGTCTCGTCACTTCTCGTATTAACTACTGCAACTCATTCCTCTTCGGTGTCCATCAGAAATTCCTCCATAAACTTCAACTTGTTCAGAATTCAGCAGCCCGGATCATCACGAGAACCCCCTCCTTCCATCATATCACCCCCATCCTCCGACAGCTCCACTGGCTTCCTGTCAAACTTAGAATCAACTTCAAATTACTTCTCTATACATTCAAAGCTATCCACAACCTTGCGCCCCCCTATCTGTCAGATCTTCTTCAAATCTCCATTCCCTCGCTCACTCAGGCCCTCATCCTCCCTCCACCTTTTTCTACCCTCTGCCCGTCTCAGTACAATGGGGTGCAGAGCCTTCAGTCGCTCTGCCCCCAAACTCTGGAACTCACTTCCTCCCAACATTCGTAATATTGACTCTCTTTCCTTATTCAAAACCCAGCTCAAAACCCACCTATTCAGACTTGCCTACCCGGCTTAAATCTTTCTTTCTTTATTTATTATTTTATCTGTGTTTTACCATTGGTCTTGGCTGTACAGTGTCCTTGAGTGTTGTGAAAGGCGCTTACAAATGTGATGTATTATTATTATTATTATTATTATTAATCGGGCATCCCCCACCCACTGCTCCCCAGGATATATATGTGCAGTCCGTTGTTCAACAGGCCAACAACATTCTAGACAATCCTCACTTGTTGCACTTCCAATTTGAGCTCCTACACTCAGGAAGGAGGTACAGGACCCTTCTCTACAAATTAAACCGATACAAAAACTCATTCATACCGCAGGCTATCAGCCTAATTAACAAACAACTAGAGGAAGACAGACAGACAAGGGAGGACATGAGGGCACTGTGGGGTGTGCATATGATTGTAATGTACTGTCCATTGTGTGTAGAGTATATATTGTCCGGTACTGTATGTATTGTCCAATGTATGTTCTGTAGCATATGTGTATGTATTGTTCAATGCATGTAGCAGCACGGAGGGCCTGTCCTCCAATACAAGTTTCTCCTACGAGAGACCAAATAAAAAGTCAGATCAAAGTCAAATCAAATAAAATCAGGTGCAATTTAATTGAATTTTACCAATGTGGAGACCTTTTCCTTTGGTTAGATCAAGTCTTGTTGGACAGACAATCAATTTTGTTTGACTGGTTTTCAATTCAGAGGGTTTGCTTTTGGATGAACCTTGGGGGGAAAAACACTTACAACATGCTAGCTGCAGTTAAAAGAAAATCTTCACTCTTTTGACAGCTAAATGTGTGTATGTCAACACATCAATGAACATCAAGGTAGCTTTTTTGTGCTTCTTCCTTTAACATCAGCAAGCATTAGCATGTTATATCAGCCATGGGTGTAGTACTCAAGTCCGGACTTGACACGTTTTCTTTGCTGTTTCGGACTTGATTCGGACTCCTTGGCATTTGACTCTGACTTATGTTGGACTCTGCCATTGGACTCGCAAAATATTTTTACTGATTCAACTTTGAGTCCAATCATGTTTTCACTCCTGCAACTTATTGTCGTCCTTCAAAAGAAACTTGAAATAATGTTTTTCAGATGATCAAAATATCCATCTGGTTGGTTAACCTGACCACGAGCGCCAAAGCAGGCATACTTTTTCTTCCAGTCATGTCAGCCATCAGTGGGATAACAAAACTTGGTTTTACCAATCTTCGACAACTAGCGTGTGCCACATCATCTTCTAAAACAAGCTGACATGATGCAACCTGCACATTTTGTATGATGACAATTTCAGAAACATACAGCACCACATTGAACTTTGTTCGACCATTGCAGAGGCACCAAAAAATAGGTAATTGTTTTGGTTGTTTATCGAAACATATGGTCATTAAAGTTAATAATTCCATGCCAACCAAGAAGAGTGTGAAGTGTTATTAAAGTTCTCAAATTTTGTGATCGTGAAAATTTTATTTTTCTGTTTTAAGGGTTATTATTTATCTCATCCGGACTTGGACTTAGACTCGGACCTGTTGGATTCGGACACGACTTGTAATCCAACCTTGTGAGTCAAACTTTACTTGGACTCCACAAAGATGGACTTGACTACAGCCCTGATAGCATCCCTCAAATCTATCTGTGCATCCCACTAGGCTGTACATTGTGTTCCAGGAGTCACTGCACACCTTAGAAAAAAAGAAACGCTGAGGGATACACATGACTCACTGACCGAGTGTCGACAAGCTGTTAGCAGTTTAGGATTACAGCAGAGTTAACACACTGTCAAATGCCCGGCAATGAGCACTTCAATGGGGAACGGATGGATGAGTGTCACATGCACTGTGTGATGGTATGTCTGCACACTCTGTATGAGAGAAAGAGAGAGTGCAAGAGAGAGAGTGAGTGAGAGAGAGAGAGAGAGAGAGAGAGAGAGAGAGAGAGAGAGAGAGAGAGAGAGAGGGCTTCCCTGCTCAGGGCATTGACTGAATTGTTTCCACATGTGTCTTATTACAGCAGAGTTCTGGGCGGGTTTGAAGGACAAGAAGAGAGGAGCGGGGGCTGCCATAGTTGATGCTGAAGGCAAATGAGGGTGGTGGTGGTGGTGGGGGGTGGGGGGGAGGTCGGGTTTCATAGCACCGTGTTGCACATCTGTTCCCGCAACTGAAAACACACAGCACACACGATTGCCCACACATTGATAAACCACAACGTGTCTACAAACTGTTGCAAACATGGTTCACACGGGACTTTTTTGGGGGATTGAATCTACGCGGGGGCCACAAATTGTATTCTGCTTTTTGATTTGGTTCTGTTTAATCATTCTAAACACAGATACTCACATACCCTTCTCTGGCACAGCTATCCTGAATGTTGCGGGCGCACGGGCGTGTCATTGGCGCAACATGTGGAAAGAAAATCTGAACGTGTTCTCATTAATCATTCCCGTTTCTCTCAGAGGGCAAGAAGATGACAAAAATGATGACCTCCAGCGGGTGTTGAAGGGTGAGCACAGCAGGGGGTAATGTGAGCATCAAAGCTTAAAGGGTGGAGGAGAACGGCTAAAGGCAGGTGAGAGGAGAACAGTCATGAGAGAATGTGTGGGAGGGAATGAGAAAGAGACTTGTGAGTGTGATAGGATAAACAGGGGCATACCGGCACCATATATGTTAAATTTCCAGCAGGTTTATTCATTCTGAGAATGAGCGAGGTAGAGCACTCCAAATGTGTCTTGAAATCTAATTTTCACAACAAACTGAGGCGAGAAATGAGAAGACAAAACAAAAGAGAAGAAAGAGCAGAATAAAAAGGGATAATTGGCTACAGTTGGGCATGTCTGGCCAGAGAAGAAAGAGGAAGAAGAGAGGACATAGAATTAAGTAGAGGGGCAAGAGATGAGAAACAACTCCTCCCTGGGGTGGATGGATGGCAACACTTTGTGCACCGCACAATGCTGCAAACTTCACTATTATGGAGGTTTTTGTTTGCCAAGTTGAAAGAGGAAAAAACAAAACGATGTGCTGAGATTTGCTCCGAATGGCGAAACTACAGTTGAAAGGCACACTTACCCATCCATCCATCCATCCATTTTCTCATCCGCTTATCCTCATGAGGGTCGCGGGCGTGCTGTAGCCTATCCCAGCTGTCTTTGGGCAGTAGGCGGGGGACGCCGATCGCAGCCTCGTTCAGCCTCGAAGGCAAGCATGTTGCCACTGTATCTGTTTTCTAGAAAACAAAACTTAAAACAAAGCTAAATACACATTGTTGAATCAAGCACCATTTAGATTCAGATTCAGAAAACTTTATTTATCCCCATGGGGCAATTAGAGACAATAAAAGAATACTCACATATTCTGTATCTTCTACTGTACCAAAAAAACGAAAATATTCAAATAACTGGACTTTAATTGGCAGAGTTGTTTGTATGCCGATTTGTGAAGTCCCTACCATGTGTTAGCTCCCATAAATCGAATCCACCTTAGACTTGAACATAACAGTTAGTTCCCGACTCTTTCCAGGGCCCTCTTTGGCTTTCCCCCTTGTTCTTTCTATCAACTCAGGATTGTGCACAAGTATTTTTGTCTGTCTGCAATTTAGTGCCACTTGAGCCTTGTGACTAAGTTGTGGAAAGTTAAGACTTTTACGTCTTGAATAAAAGTTGCTCTATTCCACCTTGTCATAACTCTCTCTGCAATATATTACCATTTTTTTCAACTCTAAAAAGGAAAACCTTGTAACATAAATCATGTGATGTGAGAGTACGTGACCATCGTATTGGATGAGAGAAGCTGGCCTGTGCGTTCCAGTCGAATTTACACTGAAGCACTATTTCTCCTTCTGTCGACTTTGAAATGAGTCAGATTGGACTTTCCCAGCTGTGCTGAGGTTTGGCATTGTTTGCTCTGCTGGTGCACTTACAGTATATTGGAATTTTTATCTCTTGAGAGTCTGTCTTTTATTGAAATAACACGTAACTGTAACAAATGCCCAATGGGCTCACAAGTCTGCTTAAGCACTGTTTCCACGATGCACTGTACTTTGGTATGCCATGCATTTTTTTCCCCAGACTTTTTACATTGACCATGATGATGTGAAGACAACCAAAATTATTGAGTGATAAACTACTTTTTGGCACTCCTGTTTGTATGGCACCCAATGGGTGGAGATGGTGACACACTATGTCTTTCATTGAACGGGTTAACAAAGAATTGTCATTTGAATTCGCTGCCTTTGTCGTGTTTTGTACCTCCTTATCATCTACACTGTCAAGGTCACAACCAGTGATGCCGTGAGTTAGTAGTACACTGGAAAGGTTGCCAATTAACAGCAAAGGTGATTGTGATATGAAAGGGGCACTCACAGGGAAGGCCAACCCACAGCCAGTTGTGCCAAAGTCAACTATCTGAACCACTACAACAGTAATCCCCTCTGTGAGTCGTCACCTTACCGTGGTGGAGGGGTTTGTGTGACCCAATGATCCTAGGAGATAAGTTGTCTGGGGCTTTATGCCCCTGGCAGGGTCACCCATGGCAAACAGGTTCTAGGTGAGGGGCCAGACAAAGCATGGCTCAAAGACCCCTGATGATGAGAAAAATATATGGACCAAGGTTTCCCTTGCCCGGACGCGGGTCACCTTGGCACACCTCTGGAGACAGGCCTGGAGGTGGGGCTCGTTGGCAGGCGCCTGGTGGCCGGGCCTACACTCATGGGGCACAGCCCGAAGAGGCAACTTGGGTCCCCCTTCTCATGGGCTCACCACCCATGAGAGGGGCCAAAGGGGTCGGGTGCAATGTGAGCTGGGCGGCAGCCAAAGGCGGGGACCCTGGCGGTCCGATCCTCGGCTTCAGAAGCCAGCTCTTGGGACATGGAATATCACCTCTCTGGCAGGGAAGGAGCCCGAGCTGGTGTGTGAGGCAGAAAATTTCCGACTGGATATAGTCGGACTTACCTCCACACAAAGCCTGGGTTCTGGTACCAGTTCTCTCGAGAGGGGTTGGACTCTCTTCCACTCTGGAGTTGCTCACGGTGAGAGGCACAGAGCAGGTGTGGGCATACTCATTGCCCCCTGCCTCAGTGCCTGTACATGGGGGTTCACACCGGTAGATAAGAGGGTTGCCTCCCTCCGCCTTCGGGTGGGTGGATGGGTCCTGACTGTTGTATGTGCATGTGCACCAAACAGCAGCTCAGCATGTCTCACTGGAGCATTTCGCAGCCGAGTGTGAAGCGGTTGGGATGAAGATAAGCACCTCCAAATCTGAAACCATGGTCCTCAGTCGGAAAAGGGTGGAGTGCCCCCTCCGGGTCGGGGAGGAGATCTTGCCCCAAGTGGAGGAGTTAAAGTATCTTGGGGTCTTGTTCACGAGTGGGGGCAGGAGGGAGCGGGAGATCGACAGGGGGATCGGTGCAGCATCTGCTGTGATGCGGACGTTGTATCGGTCTGTCGTGGTGAAAAAGGAGCTGAGCCAAAGGGCGAAGCTCTCAATTTACCGGTCGACCTACATTCCAAACCTCATCTATGGTCACGAGCTATGGGTCGTGACCGAAACAACCAGATCCCGGTTACAAGCGGCCGAAATGAGTTTTCTCCGCAGGGTGTCCGGGCTCTCCCTTAGAGATAAGATGAGAAGCTCGGTCATCCGGGAGGGGCTCAAAGTCGAGCAGCTTCTCCTCCACATCGAGAGGAGCCTGATGAGGTGGCTTTGGCATCTAATTCGGATGCCTCCTGAGCGCCTCCCTGGTAAGGTGTTCCGGGCATGTCCCACCGGGAGGAGACCCCGAGGAAGACCCAGGACACGCTGGAGAGACTATGTCACCCAGCTGGCCTGGGAACGTCTCGGGATCCCCGGGGAGAGCTGGAAGAAGTAGCTAGGGAGAGGGAAGTCTGGCCTTCCCAGCTAAAGCTGTTGCCCCCGCGACCCGGGCCCGGATAAGCGGTAGATGATGGATGGATGGATGGATGGATGGATGGATACAACAGCAATGACACCTGTTTTACATGGTTTTCCTATTTCAAGCCATATCATGGTAAACAGAGCTATAGACACTGTTCACTTGGTAGCGTGGTTTCTGTCTATTATGACAAATTTGTATGTGTGTGTGCACCTCTTTGTCAAGGAAACGGGCTAGAAATTAACCTTCCATGTTTTTGTTTTGGTTTTTTTTTTAATTTGAGGGGGATCCAGAGCAAACTGAGAATACCCACGCAGGCATTGGGAGAACATGCAAACTCCACGCCTCAATGGCATTCAGTCAAACTGGGAAAGCTTTGCTGTGGAGGAGCCAAACCTTAAAATCCCTGAAAAGTGAAAATAAATATCTTTTTTTTTTACATTTGACACACAACAGTGAGGAGTGTTGTTGTGAATGCTGCAAAACTTGGATGATTAATGAAATCACTGTATGAATGAAATGAAATGTGTAAAATGGGCCTTTCAAATGGTGAAAAATCAATCATTGAAGTTTTGCAGCATTCACAACATACATAACAGCATATAACAACTGGGTCGTCACAGGGGCTTTTCTACTCCAAGACAATGAGGTGCTCTAAAGCTATTATCAAGCTACTATTTAGAAAATGAATCTATGCATTCACAAGGTAAAAGGTGTCCTACAACCTGGACAAGTCACCACCAGTCACTCAAAGTGTCTGTCATTCACCATTATGAATTGTTGATAATCAATACCACACTAGCTGCGCACACATTAACGACATGAGCTACTACAGACCCGCCGGCTCTTTCTCAGGCATCCCTTTCATTTGCCTTTCTTCATTTTGTGTCATGCCTGCAGTTGAAATGCCGCTATGAAAACTTGATACTGACTCAGTAGGATAAAGAAAGGTCAGTGTTTTTTGGCTTGGAGCAGCCTTTGGCACTGGCCAGATGAGGACATGTGCAAGAGCAGCAAGCACAAAGTAGAGATGGGACATTCTTTAAAAGTCTCTCCCCCTGTCTTTCCTTGTGTAAGTCAGAGCTACAGTATGTCTCCAGGCTCATGTAGCATCTGTGCTTTGTTAGACATATTGCTGTTGCACAAGAATGTGGGGCAAGGGACAACAACACTTGCTAAATAGCGTGCTTATTGAAGTTAAAACTGTAGTAAATTGTGCTGCTTGAGAGCTCGTCGCCGGTTCGTTGTGGAAACAAAGCAACATTGGAAAGAAAAATAAACCCAAACAGGCCACCGGTAGATTGAGTGGCTTTGGTGCTTACCTGACTGCTTACCTGATTGGGTTTGACCAGAATATAGTCCGGAAAGCGGGTCAGCGGGTGCTGTTCTGAGGAAGATCTCTTTAGAGTCTTCCGTGTGTGTGTTTTGGGGTTTAGAATCGTTAAGTCAGTCTCTGATTTACAAACATTTAAGGCCCCGTGCTGTTTCATTTTTCATTTAATCACAGCCCAAGGCCATATCCGGGATCGCACTGCCTCGCTCGCCTCGTCGCTCCCCTCCTTTGCGTCTCGTCTGGTCTGGTCTGGTCTGGGGAGATGAGGACCTGCTGGTGACCCCGCAGCCTGCAAAAAACACACACACATTCTTGTAACTTTCTATATGCACTCTCTCACACACACACACACACACACACACACACACGCATACACACACGCACACACACACGCACACACACACACACATGCCAAGAAAACACAGACAGACAGGCAGACAGAACCCACACATGCAGACAGCATGCGTAACAATCCATCTAATTCCATTAATACAAAAAAAAATCTCCACAGACAGACAGGTATGATACAGCAGCCACAACAAACACAGGGTACGTCACACGCTCAGCAGGGCACGATCACGTGTTTCCGAGCATACAACACACATAGGGTGTGATAAGCATTCCCACACGTGTGCCACGGTCCCTATAAAATGAGGCACACCAAAACAGAAATGTGCCCAGAGGAGGCACACGCAAACACACACCTGTGGTTTGGGGCCGCAAAACAGAGAGGTCTTTGGTCTTTGAGCTGTCTGTCCCACTTAAAGTGATCTCAGCTTGTGAAGAGGAGCCGACACAAAACACACACACGCACACACGCACGCACACACACACATTCACATACACACACTGTGATGAGTACACTGCTGGAAGAGAAGACCTGACTAAGCTGAATTCCCCCTGATCCCCTTTCCTATTTTCCATCTGCATCAGCGTAGGAGAACCTGCAGCGGGGAGAACTAAGAAGAAGTATTGCCCGCCATGGAGCTTACACTTTCACAGCTCAAACTGTGACACACAGTTTAAAAACATGCTAACACACTCACTTAAGCACTACATTTTCACTTCACTCAGGTTTATATTTTTTTGCATTTTTACCGCCTTCTGCTTCCACTTCTACAGCCAAGCCTTATCTCCCCTTTTCAACACACACCCCTCCCTCTGTCTGCCCGCCCCTTCATCCTTTTGTCATGTCTGTGGTGCCGTGTGGTTGACCAACAGCCAGTTGGAGACAAGTGCAGCGAGTGTGCGGCCAGACTTGCCTGCCTCGCCACCTAAATTACATGGGACAGTCCCAATTACACTGTGGCCAACCAAAGCATTTCCTGGGTTATAGTGCTATAGTGACGCCCCCCCCCCCCCCCCCATCCCCCGCACCTCCAACACACATTCCCTTTTCCTTCTTTTGCTGTGGTTACAGGGGGTGTCATTAGACACTTGTTTTACTGTAACCCCAAGAACGTAGCCGCCGGCCGCATCCACGCCACAGGAAGTGCCACTGTAACGTTCCAATAACTCGGATGCATGACAAATGGGAGCGCTAGGGCTAACAGGCTCGTAGTAAATTCCAGCCGGGTCCGGAGGGAGATGCGAAGGCAGTGTTGCGTGGAAAAGGAGCAATTCTAGACAAGCTGCTGTGACTTCTGGGAGAAAGATAAGCATTAGCTACAACATATTATTGGGTTTTAAGCGTGAGGAGAACGTTTTGGACGAAGCAAGGTGTAAAATACAGATGTGGATAAAATAGCTGATTTATGGAGACAAGACGAATTTGAACTGTTGGGAATATTAGCATACTGTCAAAGTTTCACACACGACAATTCAAAATCTAAGAAATATTTGGAAGATAAAATAGAGTTGACAAAAATATTTTTGGTTCATCTATGAGCTGACCAAAGCACTGCATTGACTGCATTGACTGCAGTTCTTCCAAGATTTTCATTTATTAAGCCCCTAAACGTCGAACCTTCTTACATTGTATTCTGCTTTATGTGACAGCTGTGCAAACGTCTGACCTTGGGGCTTTTGCAAATATGCAATAATTTGGATGATAATGTCACAGCGGGGTGTCTACTGCATTGAAGAGTTCCACCAGTAAAAGATCCTTCCGTCAGCACTACTTGTGACACTCGGCAGACACTAGGCAGACACTCTGTTATGGACCCAATTTCCATCTTCTTTTTAACCGAAAGGGGTGAGGAGAGAAAAATAGATAACTGGGAAGGGAACAAGGGAGTAATGGACTAACAATCCCGCTTGCCCGCCGTCGGGAGAAGTGAAGCCATCCGCTAAGCCAGCACAACTTGAATACCGGTACATTGATTTTATAGATGTAAATAGGGTACATCTCTGAGTGTCAGAACTCTCACCAATAAAATGAAAGCAAAGCCCATCGGGACAAAATTTGCTGTGAGATGTTCCCTAACCTCTGTCAGCCACAAGTGAGAAAATATACTCCGATTGTTCAATGCAAACAGTGAAGTTGGTTCTTTCAGAGGCACTCATTACTCCACACAGGGATCCTAGCTTAAAAACACACACTCATAACAGTATTTTCAGCGAAAAAAGACCCAACAGACGTTGTCAGTAACAGGGGCAATGTATGAGGGTTGGCATCAGGCCTCAACCACAATGGGGCTATTGATAATCCATTCATATATGAATCTGTGGGAGTAACTAACGAAGCGGTAGGAGTCTGACGTGAGGTTGAGTGAGGTAGAATGAATGAGAGCAGATTAGTTGTGGATGACGAGATGCACTCTAGTGTCACCTGTCGTCACTCTCTCTGTGCCCACCCATCGCTTGGGAGCGCCATGTGTGCAGAGTGTGTGACCTGAACAAGTGCCCAGGCGTGCAATGAATTTGATTGCACAATTTCAAAGTGTGATTATGCGCACACGTAGGTTGTACAAATGAATGTTTCCCTCCATCAGCAGTGATGTGCGCCACATACTTGTGGGCTCTTACACTAAATTGGTGCTTCTTGTAACTCTCTCCAAACATACTTAAATGTACTGTATATCTTTTTTAAAACTCTAAATCTGATCATACATACTGAACTACTCAAAAAGAAAATGCATTGGCCTGTCTTGTTTTTAGCAGAGTACTAGCAAATGCATGAAATATAGCCACATAGAATGTGGACAGTCAGCGCATTGCAGTGACTTATGACTCAACTAATTCTTTAATACCATATAAATTAACAAACATAATTTCCATAACACGACTGAGATTAGATTTTAACTTCCCCTCAACCATTTTTGCAATTGAATATACTGAAAAATAAATGAATGAACTTACCGATGGCCTTCCTACGGCCTGCAGAGGATGCAGAATAGAACCACTTCCTGTGCACCGTGACATGTGGAATATTCCAAATTCTTGGTGTTAAACTAAGTGCTAAGATGAGTAAAACCCCAGTAACATGTCAGAAGCGTGAATTACAAGATTTGTAAAGCATTTCAAATATTCTCTGGTAAAGTTTAGTATTTGGGAGAAGGTAGAGGCAACAAATACAATTTTCAAGGAACTTAAATTCATCTTTTGAATTGTATTGATGAAAAATGTTGTTCGTCCAATGAACTGGACACTGCTAAATTAAAAAATATTTTCAAGTACATTTGATAGTAAAGCGATGCTTTTTAATTTCCTGTGGATGCAAATGGCACTGATTCGGTTGAATGGCACTTGTGCGTTTTCCCGCAATGTGCTTTGCACATCCGCAGGCAGCTCTTGCTCGCCGCTTGCTCATCTGCTGCTGCCGCTTGCCATTGTAGCTTGACTGGTGCTCTCATAGCTGCAACAAGCTCAGCCACACATGCACACAAGAGTGTACGCACCGGTGCATGAATATACTGGTACACAAACACAAACCCTTACTCACATGCCCCTCTCGCTGTTTTACTTCATTCATTGGAAAATGAAAAATTAATATTTATTTACATTGAGCTCTCGAGCCTGCAGCCTCCTAACACTGAAGAGGAAAACAAAAGGAGTGCGAGTGCAAGAGTAGAAACGCAAAAGGTAGAGGATCATCAAGATGACGACGAGAGAGTCAGAGAGCGGCTGCTTGAGAGGTAGTGAGAGTTTGTCAAGTACCAAGTTGTGGTTTGGTCCACTGCTGCATTTGGTTTTGGTTTATGTGGCTTGGGAAGAAATGAGCAAGGAAACAAACCTGGTGAGGAGGGAAAAAGTAGATGGGTTCACCTCGAACACTCGAAATCATGTTCGAGTGCTTAATAAACTTATCTTCCAAGGGATTTTGTCAATTTTGAGGTTGTGTAAGCATCTCATGAGATGAATTAAGGTTCACCGCAAGTATTTGAAATATTCCGAGCCATATTTATGTTTGTCCATGTCTGCTTGACGGAGCGCTCTGCCCTACCCGGCCTGATTCTGGCCCAGGCCGCCGGGGCTTGGTTCAGTAGCAGAGTGTCTTTCCAGCCAGTGGCACCACTCTGGGTCCAGTTCCAACAAACTTATTTACATTTAGGGGAAAATGTGCTTTTTCAAATATGCCCTGCAAGACCCTTTTAGCCAATGAAATATTTCTACGCATGTAAACAGGACAAATTGTCAAGCTAACTTTGACGTGATTCCTCTGGATGTGGTGGATTACACTCTGATTCGAGTCCAGGTTGTTCCAGTTTATCCAACAAAACAGGGCTCTTTTCAACAAGATGTTTATTTGAACCCGCTTGGGAAAAGCCAGGTGTTGCCAGTGTACACAAGACTAATGTGGTTTGAGGGAGTTTACCTGAGATTGCAGGTGCTTGTAGGAGTGTGCCGCAGTGTTCACAAGATAAGGCCTCGCAATGGACAAATGTGTATGCAATGACCTTTTGACCTGTGCTGCATTGCCTGGCTCCAAAGTGACTGGGCTGACTTTCTACCTTTTTTTGCAAGGGATTCATTTTATAAAATTAGTTCAGCATGCAGCTTTATTGAATGTTTTCCTTTTTTTATTTTAAATTCAAACATTTTTTTCGTATCACTGTTCCAACACAACATGCATCCACATGTTATTTCATGTATGGCTGAATGGCACGCATGGCTCAGTGTTTTCATGCTAAATCCAAATATCTTGTTTTTGGTGAGGACAAATCTTCTGTAACTGGAGTGTCAAATTTATTTATGTTACGGGCCACATCGTATTTGTGGTGTCCCTCAGAGGGCCGTTATTACTCTGAACCCATACAAACATATGCTTGCCTTATATTATCACATACTGTACCATGATTTGCCTTCATGGGCCGGATAGCCGGATAGCAGATGCTAACAAATGATATGCCTTTACCCTTATATAATATATTCTCTGTTAATTTTAACCTTGCATGATGTTTTGTTTGAGTGCAAGGAAAACAAAGTAGGCCTTGTTTCTCTCTCCCTCTCTCCCTGTCTCTCTCCCTCCCTCTCTCTCTCTCTCTCTCTCTCTCACTCACTCTCTCTCTCTCTCTCTCTCTCTCTCTCTCTCTCTCTCTCTCTCTCTCTCTCTCTCTCTCTCCTGTCTATCTCTCACACTCGCTGATATTGTAAAATCACTTTGACATGAGATAAAGCAAAATGTCTGTGGTTGGGGGGCAGTTGTATAAGGCAGGTGATAACTGCATGTGCATGTATACTGTATATGACCAGATCTAAGAAGAAATCATGAGAGTTGCTGATGAAGTCATGATACACTCACCTGACTTGTGTGCATGCAGCGTGCGATCGATTCCCACTCAGTGACGGTGTGGGTGTGTATGATTGTTTGTCTCAAAATGTGCCCCGCGACTGGCTGACGAACGGTCAGCTGGGATAGGCTGCAGCAACTCCCTTCGACTCTCTTAGAAACACTTCTTAGAAAGCGACCGTCACAGAAAAGGGTGGACATTTTTCACTTGACAGAGGAATACAATAAAATGAAAGCCAATCAATGCATTAGATTATCAGTGTTGTAATTTAGAAAATATGAGCACCTCGAGGATAAGCGGTTTGGATAATGGATGGATAGATGGGTGGATGTTAAGTAAAGATACGCCTTTCAGAGCAACATGAGCGTAATGAGCTTTGTACAGGAGGGAATGGTCATAGTCCTCCTGAACAACATGTGTGATGCCAGAAGTCAGAAGACGAAATAAGCCGTTGTGCACAATGCACGCTGGCTATTCATGGCCACATATGAAGAGGCGTGTGGAGGACAAGCTAAAACTCCAAAAGCAAATTAACGAGGCAATGGGCAGCCAGGTCAAGACATCACACAGCAAGGCTAAAGTAGGAAAGAAATGACAAAAGATTTGGGCTACAAATTCATGCTAACTTCCGGTGGCTGCCTAACGTATCGTAATTGCATCAATCTAAAATATACTTGCATTCTACTGAAATGATGTCAAGTTTCCATAAATGACGACTCACCTTATTATTTGCTCCAGTTATCCAAGTGTCGATGAAGCAATGGCAGCAGTATATCATTTAATGAACCATTTGCTGTATCTACATGTGTGAGCAGAGACTTGCATGGCTTATTGTGACTCGCTCAACCTAACGTTGCACAGAGAGCACAAAAATAATCACACCATTGAATACCAAGTCTTCACATTCTATGCTGCAGATGCAACAAATTTGAGCTTATGGAAACATAAAAATAACCAATAATAAAATAAGAAGACAGTAATGACATGATAAATGTTCCCACAAAGCTTCGTGACGGAGGGGCTGACATCGCCCGCCGGGTACCTCGCATGGACAGCGGCGGGATTGGAGCTTCATGACTTGCTGGGGAGCCGAGCAAGGAAAAACAAAGGGAAAGCCGGCAGACTGTCCTCATTGATTCAATGCAGCAAAGGTTGAATTGTTCAAAATGTATAAACTTTATATTACTCTTTGAAGTACCGGCAAACGTGTTCATTTCAAAAGCTGAGCATCGTGGCCGGCATGCGACAGAGTTGGCTGGAAGAGCACCAACTCCGAAGTATAGAATATACTTATTCCAAAAACTCATGTGAACACAATTTTATAGAATGACGATATTTTTGCTCCTGATGGCGTCCCGGTTGCTTGGAATAAACAGAAACCGGAGGTTCGCACACCTCCGAATTTTTCACCCGTCATTCGTCATGAGCTGCCATGCACAGAGGCCATTACCAACAGTGAATCCAAAACACATCCCCCAAGGATTTAGCCAGTCACAAAAATACAGTAAAACCCAAAGCCTTTAATGTCTAAAATGTTGACAACAAAACTGAGTACAACACCAAAGTGAAAATGTCCAAATTGTACTTTTCAATGGAGTAAATTGTCATTAAAAAATGTATTTCAAAAGAATCAGAATCAGAAACATCTTTATTTGCCAAGTATGTAGAACACACAAGGATTTTGTCTCCGGTAGTACAGGCTACACGAGTATCGTCAGAAACAAGGACATAACAAATAAGTATGGAAGGACATTCCGTAATTTAAGCGCACCGTTGTGCGGTGGTACCACCCATTGACAGTTGTGAGACAATGTGCAAGGTATCAAGCAGACCTAAAGTGATCACAGTTGTGCAGTTAGTGCAGAAAATCATTGCACCATTTTAAAGGGACCAGTAGCAGTATTTGTGGTACAACAAGTGTGCAATTGTGCAGATGTCCTTGAGCGCTTCAAGGTTTCTGGTGCTGTGGAATATAGATCAGTGACAGTGGTTCAAGTGAGTACAGAGCTGGAGCCACAATGATTATAACAGGGTTGTGGAAAATTGCAAAGAGCAACTATACAGATAGATTTGGGTTACTGTTTAGGGAGAACAATAACAATTTACTAATAAGTAAACCCATGTTGTGGATTTGAAGTTTTGTGCATATATTATGTATCAAAGGGTAAAATAGAGTACATTTTAGAACCGAGAACCAGACTGACTGATTGGATGAGATAAAAGGATACCACAGTTACATGCTCTCCATTCATCTCTTGTTCCAACTTCATCTCCATCTCCATCATCTCCATGATAATCTAATCCAGAACATCGTGATCACTTAAAAAAGAAACAAGTGCACATATTTTTCTGTTAACTCTATTTGAAACACACACACACACACACACACACGCACACACACACACACACGCGCACACACACAGGGGTATGAGGTAGTAGGAGAAGCCGAAGGGAGGGGTGAAAAAATGAAAAACTGTTTATTCTTTTTTTGTGGTGGGGACCTGCATTTTATTAGGAGCCTGAAAAGCCTTCAAAGGCTGGAAAGACAGGAGACATGCCTGCAGACAAGTGTATACAAGGCAGCCGATGGAGAGAGGAGGGCTGGGGTGCTGTGGAGTGGGATGGATGGGGGGGGAGAGACATCCGGAAATGGGGCAGGGTGAAAACGATTTCAAAACAGGTGGTAATGGTGGTTTTAAGAAAGAGGTAAAAAGTAAGTCATGGGAATGAATGGTCTCTGGGGTGCAATGAGGACCTCATAGTTTTGTCTCTCTTGGCAGTGAGAGTGTAATGTGAAGGTCTTCAAGAGGTGAAAAGTGGACAAATTTAATCCTAGAGTATGTTTTCTTTATGTCAAAATTATATTTCTGAAAAGTTCCAAATGAACACAACTCTGTTTAAAACCGTTTACACAGACCTTTAAAAAAACCAGAAATTTTCTGAGAATCAGCATGCCAATTCAGGGGTTGGTGTACTGTACTTCCCTTTGACACCAATCTTTAAAAACTATTGAAAATGCTATCATTTGCAAGAACGCTTGAGCAGTTGGTGATGTCAGACTCACAGAGCCGTATTTTCGTGCCGTGCGTAATTCCATTGAATCGAATGTAACGGTATGTATCGGTGGAGTTTTCTTCCTTTTGGCAATCGTGTAGAGGGGCACAACTATAAACGGACATTTGCACCATTGTGGGAGTGAACACAGCTGGCTTCTTTCCCAGCCCCCTCATTCCCTTTAGATTCAGCAAAGGAGAGGTGTGCAGTCTACATGCGGAAACGAATTTCTGGATACCACACAAGAGATCGGTGCACTCAAAGTACATTTAAAAGGAACTGCAAGAAGATTGCCATTTGTAGATATTAAAAGTTGGCCACTGTGAAGTGGGCTCATAGAGACCGCGTTCCACCACCGATTGTGCATCCATGTGTGATAACCACACCTCCAAGCCCCCCCCCCTCCCCACACCCATAGTTTCTTATATTGTTTCTGAAAAAAAATGCCATTATGATAATGGCACACGTGCAGAATGCAAAAGACATGCAATACATTCATGTGAAATTGTACATTTTCATCTAACTTTGACCAGTGAGATGCAACCTTAAATATGCATCGCCATCCAACAGGAGAAGAGCTTCGAGGCGAGCGAAGAGACTCACAAGTCTTCAGGAGAAGGAATCCACCCGGCCAGGGCGATTTCTAATGTGAATGTAACATATCCATGATGTGACATGCATATGCTCAAAGCACGACGTCAAATGACGCACACCAAAAAATGACGTCACGTAGGGCACTGTTTAAGTAAACATGGTCCTGCGCGTAGCGGTTCATTGTAGCGAGGCGGGAGGAGGTAGAAATACTCAAGACAGAACGAGGCGAGGCTTTTCGATCTCATTTCATGGAGACGTGAACTGAAGATGACGTTACAGCATTGCCCTACATAATAAATGAATCGGTGTGCGTGGCTAAATTTCTACTATCACCACAAATGTCCACATTATGCTTCATGTTTCAAGTGGGATTAAATGAACATCAAATATAAAGACAACACTGTGACTTAAAACGGCTTTAAAGTTTCACGGATGACTGTCAACAGTATCTACTCCCAAGCACCCCTCCCTGTCCACGCATTCAATTTTTTTTATGATGCATAAGGTCGGATGTGTATGGATGAGTGTTCATACTGCAGGTGCATTGCATACAAATCTGGTTTAGATCTACATTTGAAAGAGGCCAAAGTCAGATTTGAAAACATCAAATTTGTGTTGTTCACAAGGCATGAAAAATCTGATACGTGTCGCTTATGGGCAATAAATAAATAAAATGGTAATTGATCTGCTGCGCATGGATGGAGTTGGGCTTGTTTAGATATTTTCGTAAAAGGGTGCAGGTACAAGTAGGCATTTGCACGCTGTTGTATGTATGAGCTCAGCTAGCTTTTTTCATGTCCAATGGAAGCAGCTCGCCTTATTCCACTTAAATTCAGTGATGAGAGGCGCACACCGTCCCTGACATTGCAGAAGCAAAAATTGACTCACTGGGGTCCGTACAAGATATCCCTTGATAATGAAAAGAAAGTTGGCTGCGCAAGTGTAGAGGGCAATTGGAAACAGCCTTGTCCCTCACTCATATATCTGTATGTTTTCCACACACACACACACACACACACATTCACATGGCGTCGCGTGGCTAGGGAGATGCTATTAAAAATATTCTTAAAATCATGATAATAATTCATTGAATGAATTGATTCATACAATGATTAAGAGGGATTGTGTCTTGTGTCAGTCATATTTATCAAAACACGACATCCATCAGATACGTCACACGAGCTGAATCCATATGCCTTCGCTTCAACCAAATCCACCAAAATCGTGTTACATCAATTGCACCAGTACTCAGTTCTGCTTTTTTGGGCATGTCTATACTATAGACTACTTTTGTCACCAAATTGCCGCCAGATGTGCCGGGGTGTGCCATAGAATATGCCAGAACACTTATCAAATTCATAAACATGCTAAACTAGACTCCAGCATGAAAATGAAGATATGCCAGATTTTGCCCCGAGTGCACAAGTACCCAACTACAAAAATCGAACCCCAACTGCAATTTGTTCACCACTGTGCAGCTAAGCCCCATGTGTGACAGGCCTCAAGAGTGTGTATCAGTTTTTATAAAGCGCTTTTCTGGACACTAAATAATGGTTCACAGTGGTCTGCATCAAAAATTAAACGAGTTTTTCGCACGAAAGATAGTGGTTCACTTTGCCCCATATGCTCCAGTTTTTCACTTACATGTGCTATTGTTTCTCTTTTTAGGGTAGGGGCGTTTTGTATGGCTACTAGGTAGCGCACTGGCCCAGTCACATAGCTTAAACGGAACACCGTGCATGACATACTTTTAAACTAGGTTCCAAGAACCATACCTGAACTTCCAAGGGATTCATAGAAGATTCTGTATTCTATGAGATGTCACCTGACTTTACTGCAAGGATGACAGGAGCATATAGAGAATAGTTAATGAAATATTTGGATTCACCATCCGAATCTGAAATTATTGTTGGCTACTTTGTTTACGCATTTTTTAATGTGTTTTTTATGCTGACCGGCGTTATTCATGCACTCACACGGTTGGTGGTAAACTATGTTCTGTAGCCACAGCTGCCCTCGGGCAGACTGACGGATGTTCTGACCACCACCAAACATTGAGCCGCACAACTGTGTGAGTGACACCGGAGGCAAGATGGGTTAAGTGTCTTTCCCAAGGACACAAGGGCACGCGACTCGGACAGAGCGGAATTCAGCCAAGCTTTCACTTACTGGATGACCCGCTCGACCTCCCGAGCCACGGCTGCACCACGAGTGAGTGTGCGTGTGTTTGTGCAGTGTGCATGGTGCTCAGTGTTGGCCTCTTGAAGATTTAGTTGGGGTTCGCTTGGAGAGCCAAAGGAGACATTTCTTTGCCTATCTTTGTCACTCTTATTGCTCTCTCAAGCAAAGTGTCAGTGCTGCGTTCCCATCACTTTCTGTCAGCTCTTGCTCGTATTCAATATGTTTGCCTCCTTGAGTGGCTTTATGCTCCAGCCTTAAAGCAGGGCTGCACATACAGTATGTCTCATGAATTCAATCCTTTCTCGAGTTGCGTGTATGTGTGTGGGTGTGTGTTTGTCTGTGTGTGTATGTATATACGTATGAGCACACTTGCGCACGCTGACTCACTCTGGAAGGCAAATCAAAGTGCTCTGCTTTCAATAAGAGTCACAATCAGCAAAGTGGCAGCAAGAAATGACATCACCGCAGCTGGGTCCCCAGCTGGAACACAGAAAGGACTTTGGCACGTGTATGCGTGCGTGCACGTAGATATATTTGTGTTATAGTGTCAAAGACCAGCGAATGCACAGTTTATTTGTAATAGGCATATTTTATTTAATTCGTAAACCACGCGGCAGAGCAATATGCGAGCAGGTTCACTCCAAATGCACAACCTTTCTTTGCAGCATCTGGAGGTGTGTGTTAGCGTGCATGGGTGTGTGTGTATTGTGGCTGAGAGCACAAGTGAGATTTCCAACCTCAGTCATCCCGTCAGTCTCGTTGCACATTCTGTGCCTTGTTTCTATTGGAGCAGACAGTGCTGCGGTGAGAAAAACAACAAGAATTTCATCTGTCACTGATTAAGTCCATTAATGTGTTGGTGTCTGATGTCTTTCGCACTCCTTCCATACACACCGACGCACAGCTGCACTCACAAACAGACACGACATACACTCATGCTCCCACCACACCGCACCGCGCTGCTACCACGACTACGACACTCTGTGGAATCTCATCTGCCGTTCTGTGTGCGCGCGTGCGTTTGATTTGGGTGTGAATGGATTTTCACACGCTAAGTCATGCAAGCCGGAAAATACTGATCATAAACTGCCGACCAACACCAGCAACCGACGGGGCTACGACAAGCCAACACAAACACACAGACAAACATACACCGTGCCGCTGCATACACAAACTGACGATGCGGTTTATTCACAAACACACTCACGCACACACAAGCACACACACACACGCACGCACACACGCACGCACACACACACACACACATGCAAACACACGCACACGCACACACGTGCAAACCATCACTTTCGAATGCACGCATGCATCACTCAGCCGCTGAAAACACACACTGCTACCGAGCAAACCACGCAACCAGACACAAACGTCTGATGTTGTCACTGTGGTATGTAACATTCCACCATTGTAACTGTAGGAGCCAACCTCACTGCTTTGAAAACTGTATGTGCAAGTGTTGGGATTGGTGCTTAAGCGCACATACTGTCTTGTTGTTGCTGGTTGAAAATAGATCAGGTGCTGCATTTCTAAACTTTGCACACTGTAAACATTCTGGAAATTCTGTCAACGTGGAAGCCATCTTCCTTTTATTTTCTGCAGATTGCTCTTTTATTCACCGGTGACCTCGATGCGCAACCTTAGTCACATGTTAACAAGTGGCCTTTTTCTTTTAAATCAATGCAGCTGTCCTTCCCCTGTAATTCATTTCCATCCTCAGATTAAATATAATGGGACTGTATAATTGCATGTTTTTCTTGCTCATGTTTTCTCCAGCTTTCTTTGCTCCTTTTTGTTGTTGCTTTCATGTTTTTCCATCCACTCATCCTTCCTCAGCATCCCCTTCAAAAGATGATGATGTCAATGATGACGGCCACTGAAGCGGACCCCCCCCTCCCCCACTCTTTTATTTGAAGTAGTGCAATACAACGTGGAAAACATTCCCAAATAAATGTAGTGGTTTCTGGAAACTTTCTATTGAAAAACTGGTGGAGGAATGTTCAAAATATGTGAAAATGTTTCAGAAAATAATGGCAAAGAATGAAATAGAAGTTAATGGTAAATTATACAAACTGTCATGTCAAAAAATGAGTACCGATTTGTTTTGTCATAATCACATACATCCAAGCAAACATTTTCTGGGAAATGTGAAAGTTTCCAACATTTTCAGATGGCTCAGCAGCAAGACAAGACGAATGTTTGAAAAATTACATTTGCTTACTGCACTTCCAATTGGATCAATTCATTTTAAACTAAATGCTCCACTTTTAAGAAGAAGAAAGGCATTGTTTTGATGTTTAAAATGCTGAGCACTATATTACGTGAAATAAGGTTGCTCATAACTGTAACTCTTAAAAGGACTACTTCCAGCTCATAAAACACCTGCAGTCATGCCCAATCATGTCACACTCGTAAGGAACATTTTTATATCTGCATTTCATGCTTTTAAAAGTAACGAGCAAGCTGGTCCTAGCTGATTCAGGGTGATAGCCACTTTATAATTTGTAATAACCGCTCCCTCTCTGTGTCAGGTCAAGCCAGGCTGTTGTTGATGCAGCATTTGAGGTGAGAGAAGAGAGACCACATCTACTGTACATATTAGGGATGTGAATCTCAGCACTGAGGACGATTCGATACACATCTCGATGCACTACCAGCGATGCGATACTTAAACGATACATGGAATTTTCTGGCGACACGATGCGATACGTTTCACCATCTTCACGATGTGATACGACGCGATACACATTTAGTTCAAATCAATGCGATCTGATACGATACAGTGCAATTTGTTGTGATATTGTGCAATTAAACATGATGCAAATACGCAAAGAAAAAAAGTTTTAAAAAAGATGGAATTCAGTATGGTATTGCAAAAGGTAGACCACTTTATTCCTTATAAACAGTAGAACGCGTAAAACAACTTATTTAAGCCCTTTCACAATTGGGTTTTGTGCAAAGAAAATGTAAACAATTTGGCACCTGAGACTCACAGGTGTTGCTGTAGTGTAAACACAGACTACTCACTGTGTGTCTTATATGAAATATCCATCTCCATAGGACAGAAAAAAAATACAATTGAAACAATGTGGCAGTCACAGCCTCAAAGCTGCTGTGTGTATTGTAGCGTACACAGACCACTCTCACTGAGTGTCAAAATGAAATGTCCAAAAGAGTCATCCATATATAGTTTTTCCTTGCGCGGTCACAGTGAGCTGCAAGGGGACCCCCAAAATAAGAGGCAATTTTTTTCTGATCCTGACCTGGTTTGCCAAGAGTTTCTCCGGTGTCCGATGAGGAACTGGGCGGGGAAGCGGGGGAGCGGGAGGGAAACTTGTCGGTGATGTGGTGCCATCGTTTTAAGTGGTCTGCATATTTGTGGTGCTGCCGTTGTATGGCTTCGTAGTGCGACTTTCTTTGCAAATTACGGAGCTTTTATCAATCTTTCCGTCTTTCTTTTCGAAGCCGTAGTATTTGCAAACATAAGATCTGAATGTTGCGGAAACATTAAATACAGTAGTTTCCTCGCTGCTGCTTGCGCGAACTTCCATAGTGTTTCGCTAGTTGTGTACTGGACTGTATGTGACGCACGGCTACCGTCCGTATTCAACACAAAACGCAAAACAATGATGGTGCATTCATTGCGCCTAGGAAAGGGCAGATAGGTGACCTTTAACATGAATAAAACGGCGCTTGAATCGGATTTTACCAATACCCACCAATGCATCGTGATGAATCTCGATTTCACCCGTCAATCGCGTCGTACCCAGTGAATGAGCCGATGCACTCGCATCACGCACGTGCACATCGATGTATCGATTAATATCGATTATTTTCCACACCCTTAGTACATATATACAATTTATATATATTAAAAAAAAATCGTCGTCTCACCCCTCGGGTGGTGTCTGTCCCTCATTCAGCTCGGGTCCTCTACCAGAGGCCAGGAAGCTTGAGGGTTCTGCGCAGTATCCTTGCTGTTCCCAGCACTGCACATTTCTGGACTGAGATGTCCGATGTTGTTCCCGGGATCTGTTGCAACCACTCATCTAGTTTGGGGGTCACTGCCCCGAGTGCTCCGACCACCACAGGCACGATTGTCACCTTTACCTTCCAGGCTCTCTCTAGCTCCTCTCTGAGCCCTTGGTATTTCTCGAGTTTCTCGTGTTCCTTCTTTCTGATGTTTCCATCACTTGGGACCGTTACATCCACTACAACGGCTGTTCTCTGCCCTTTATCTATGATCACGATATCTGTTTGGTTCGCATTGAGAGGAAAGAGGTCGATGTGTGGCATGAAAGAGCATTTCATGAATTTGACAATATTACCAAAGGAAAAAAAACAATTAATTTTGTCTTCCAAGACATCACCTCAATAACCCCAAACCTCAAGAGTTCAATATCATACTTCACAATCAATTTTTGTCAATATGAAAACCTTAAATAATTAAATAACATCATACTCACCAGAGATGCTAATGCGAAAGCTCCTAACGATTTGTGCAGGCTAACTTATCCAGTGATACATTCATCCATTCATTCATCTTCCGAGCCACTTGATCCTCACTAGGGTCGCTGGAGCCTATCCCAGCTGTCTTCGGGCAGTAGGCGGGGGACACCCTGAATTGGTTGCCAGCCAATCGCAGGGAACACAGAAACGAACAACCATTCACACTCACACTCACACCTAAGGACCATTCAGAGTGTTCAATCAGCCTGCCACGCATGTTTTTGGAATGTGGGAGGAAACCGGAGCACCCGGAGAAAACCCACGCAGGCCCGGGGAGAACATGCAAACTCCACACAGGGAGGCCGGAGCTGGAATCGAACCCGGTACCTCTGCACTGTGAAGCCGACGTGCTAACTGGACTACCGGGCCGCCCTCCAGTGATACACAACTACATAATTCCACACCTTGCACCAAATAAATAAATAAATAAATCTGTCTGGAAAACAAGGCACTCGGCAAAGCAGTGTTGGTTGAAATAGGCTCATTAAAGTCCAGTTTTTCTTGAAAGGTATGATTTGAAAGTTAATTTTCAACCAAGGTCCGACATCTCCATCATAAATCAAGCTGCGGCCGCCCATTGTGCTGAAACAATCCAAAGCAAGAGTAGCTGAACCAAACGGAGGACAGAGAGACTCACTCGTCATGGGGCCTGCGGGATGGCTTTCTGCACGTGAATCTACAATTTGATAGAACCAGCGATTTCAGTGGTGTGAGTGAGGTCTACGCATTCACTTGGTGTCTTTAGACGAAATAATATGTGCATGGCAACACATTGAATCTGAAATCTGAGCATACCAAAAGAAATAACCCACATAGGAATGGCAGCCACACGGCCATATGAAAGACATGACAAATGATGATGAAAGATTGTTGGAAATAAAATATTTCCACTTCATTGAAGTTGTAAATGTAGGTCTGTGTTTCTAACAGTGCCTTGAAGGCCTCGACAGAACGACACTATCCATCCATCCATCTATCTATCTATCTATCTATCTATCTATCTATCTATCTAATTGTATTATTATTATTTTATTATTATTATCTATCTATCTATCTATCTATCTATCTATCTATCTATCTATCTATCTATCTATCTATCTATCTATCTATCTATCTATCTATCTATCTATCTATCTATCTATCTATCTATCTATCTATCTATCTATCTATCTATCTATCGATCGATCTATCTATCTCTCTCTGTGTGAGATATATATATATATACACACACACACACACACACACACACACACACACACACACACACACACACACACACACACACACACACACACACATACAGTGAAATCTTTTTCAGATGAAATCCCTGTGAGGAAAGATTCCATAGTAACGTGAACATGGCAAGTGCAAGCTATAAATGCGTTGTGTTCCAACCAAACATACTGGTGTTATGTAATGCAACTGACATCTTGACTCATTTACATGTATTTTGGTGATCACTTGCATGTGTGTGCTGTATTTGTGATCGTGGCTTCAGTCTAATTTTGAAATTCTGCAACTCTCAAAAAGCTGTCGAATCTAGTCTATGACAATCAAGTCTTTCCAAGCTCTTTCTATTTTCAAGAGGAATTGAAAACACTCGAGAAGGTCAAGTGAGAACTGCCAAGTCATAAATTCATCTGAAATGAATATGTTGCATTTGTGTCATAATAGTATATATTGGGGTCTGAATGACTCAAGATTTCTTGTGGTAAAAAGTTAAGTTGAAGTCGATTAATTGATCATATCTTTTTTTTCAGCACAGTGCAGCGGCCTCCAACCTCTTTCGTGTCATGGTCCGATTTCACATAAAGACATATTTTGACGGACCGGCATAGAATCAAATAAAAACAAATGATCATATGAAATTAGTTAGAGACCTGTGCATGTTTTTCTCCTGAAAACAAAGTCTCATGTTGTCTTCCATAGCATAGTATGTTGTCAACAAGTGTCAAGATGGTGGCCTATGTTATGATGAATAAAGTTATCGTGACCACATTGTTGTTGCCAGCGCATTATTGGACACAGTATTTTGGCGACATGACACTGCCCTCGTCCCTCTCTGCCACATCCTTGGTCCCACTGTTACACCCAAGTGTGTCACTGGGTGCCGCTTTAGACTGCAAAACTACAAGGTAAATTAGTTAAAAACATGTTCATGCTATCTCCACCATTCAGTATGACATAGTTCTCCGAGTTTGAATATTTTCAGCCATGATCTTGAAACGTGTTTAAAAATGTGTGTAAAAATGTGTTTCGAAACAAAAAACTAAATTTACTTTACAGAGTCAGTAAAATACTATAAAGTGGAAGGCTAATGTCACTGAACAGATGTTCGACTTTGGAGGTTCCAATTGTCTTCCTAACTCTCCTTTCTCATTGCCTATTTCTAAATGAAAGTGGTGACATGTCACAGTGTGCAAGGATCAACATAAGCAAGCTATGGATGAGCATTAACAGCATCGAGAGTTTTAATCCATGGCTAACGACCCATTGGCCATACAGCAGCCTCCACTTTGGAAGAATCAGCGCTCTCCAAGTATGACGGAGGTACGTCAGCTCAAGGGTGAGATCGCTCAAACTTTTTTTCCTTTTTTGTAAGCATTATTTATTCAGGAAGGAATCTATGTTCCTACAAAGGCACCTCAGTGGTGGCATGAAGGAAAGTGGGACTGAACCCATGACCTCCCGTCACTGGCTTGTTTATGCCCAAATTTATGCCTCACTTTTCTTCAAATTCATAATTCATGGGGATGTGTGCTGTTGAATCATAGATATTTACATAGACAAACAGAATTGAATCACAGCTGGGGGAGGAATGCTAACAGCAGAGACCTGAGGGCGCAGAGCGGCAATGAGGGATGGCTACCAGCACTCTACAATTCACATTGTGATGTGCGCTGCGAATCGTATATATCACACAGCATGGCCCATAAAAAGTCCACATGCTTACAAAGACGCAGAAGTCCAGAGAGGTACACACAGACGTTGCTCACATGTAGGAATTCCTTGTTTGTAGTCCTTGCGGAGGAATCCGAAGTTCACTCACGGAATTGGT
This sequence comes from Hippocampus zosterae, assembly GCF_025434085.1. Lineage (NCBI taxonomy): Eukaryota > Metazoa > Chordata > Actinopteri > Syngnathiformes > Syngnathidae > Hippocampus > Hippocampus zosterae. The sequence goes on from NC_067451.1 coordinate 21,101,094, forward strand.
TTCTCTCCTGACTTTCTTCCTGTTCTGTCATATTTCTCTGATCCGTCACATGCCTTATTTTCACCACATGAAACGTACTTAGGGCTTTGCCATTCTCCTACATGTGTGACACCCTATACACCACAACAATCTGAATCCAAAATCCTGTCATGTGCTATACACTAATGCGGCGCTTTCCAGAACACTTTGCTTTCCTTCCAACTGTCACGTCTTGTATATTACTGTCAATCATTTCATCTGCAGCAGACATGTAGGTGAGCGTGCCAAGGTGTCATCCATAATACGAGCCAAACGATTCTGGTAGGCCTCATCTGGACATGAATGACATCAAGCTAGGAGCCCAGTGATGGTCTTGGGTGAACAGCGTGAGTCTGCCCCAAGGTATAATAGTTTTGTCATTTTTATCATGGTTAATTTGCATTTTGTTTGCTGTTTATTTTCAGTTAGTTTTAATTAATTTTGGGAGCAGGTTTGTCAGCTTTGTGATCTGTTTTTGTTTTGTTTTGATTTTTACAAACATGCTTCAGATGAGTTTAGTTTAGTTTTAGTGTTTTTGTTTTTTAGTTTTTCTTGTGCAAGATAAAAATAAAAGGCCCCAACAAAAAGTTTTGTGTAAGGTGAACTACAGTTTTCAAATGACTTTTTGAACTTTCTTCTTCTGTAAGGACGTTCGGCAATACCGAAATAAATACATTTAAAAGGAACCCCGAATGCTAGTGCATGACATTAATTAACAAATACAAAAACAAAGCACATTTTTGCTGTAATTGGAATTCGTTTTAGTCAGTTTTCTAAACGGAAGATGTTGTGTTTCATTTATATTTGACTTTGTATTTCGTGACCCAAAATGTTTTTTCAAGTCAAGTCAAGTCAAGTCAACAGTATTTATAGAGCACTTTCAAACAGCCATCGCTGCATACAAAGTGCTGTACATGGAGCGATTTAACATACACAATAAACAGTAAGACGAAATGGTAATAAAGGCGTAGAAAGCACCAAGCAGTAAAATCATGCTGAGTCGAACGCCAAAGAATACAAGTTTAGTTTTAGTCATTTTAGTTTTCGTGACTTGTGACAGCCTTATCCATACCTTCCCAACTATATTAGATCTTGGACGCCCTTTGTTCACATCAATGGTTGTTCACTGCAACTGTGTTTTTTTTTTTTTTTTAGTTGGTATTGCTAGGCCTGTTTCCAAAACTACTGCAGTTGCTTGGAAGGCTCTACCTACAACCTGAAAATGCATTATCTATGGATGCCAAAATTTATAGTCCAGCGTGCTGTTGTTATTTCAATTCTCAAGTGAAGAGGTGACATTACAAACAAGGCCTCTGCCTGTCCGCCAGCCAAGAGGAACCCCAGAAGCTGTTAGCTCACAAGCTAGATGTTGACTAACACCTCTTGTCCTGATGTAGAAAATGGAATTTAGTTCGCCCACCGGAGGCTCTAAAGGGGAGATCAACCCCAAATTTTTCTTTATATAATATCATGTATGAATCCCTACTTACTAGTATAAACCCAGCATTCTGATCAATATTTCATTTGTGGATTGAGCATCAAAAGCCACCCATTTTATTGGGGTGGCGGGGGTCCATTTTGCCATTTGCTCTGGATTTAAAATGACATCACAGTTGCTCGGGGCTCAGGCCAATCACGGCTCAACTTGACCAACCTCAGAAAACAGGTGAGCCATGATTGGTCGTTACTTGAGTCTTGAGCAACTGTGATGTCATTTTCTGTTGACAGCAAACGACAAAAATGGCTGCTCCATGAGATGGATAAAAATGGGTGGATTTTACTATTACTATTTAATCCATATTCCATATTCCATATTCCACAATTGCAACACTAATCCAAAAACAGTGTTTAGACTAGTGTAGATATACTTTCACAGCTTAAACATATAGGGATGTGTAGGCAAAAAAAAAAGTTGCTAGACCAAGTCGCATCCACTTTTCTGCACGGCATGGTTTCACACAACCATTGGACACACCCACAGCGTTTAAGAAGGGAGACAATAGCTTGATTTCTCCACGATTTGGAAGCTTTATTGCATATACTTGCCGATTTTTTTTAATGGCCCAAATTTGGCAGGGTTGTTATCAACACTTTTCTCTGTGGTGGGTCAAATTTTGAGGACCAGGACTTCTTTTTTTTCTTCTCTCAAACAGAATAAAAGGTTTAATCATGATGGGAGAAGGCATCATATGTTTTGTGAACAGGCCAAACTAAAAATGACATAATGGTGAGGTCTTATGTATTTCTTTTTTTTCATTCATTTATGTAAATTGGGGGCTTTGGCCTTTCTGAAATGTAAGGCTGGGGCAAACTGCGGTAATCACATCGAGCTGGGCTAGGCTGAGGCTGCATGGGTAGCAGGGGGCTACCCTGCAGGCCTCTCCATATGGAAAGTGTTAGACTAGCAATTCCTAATGAAATGCAGGCTGACGTCAGACAGGCACGCACCCATTGTTTTTCTGCTTAATTTGTTATAATATTTGTCTTACAAATGAGGATTCGGCCAGGGCAGAGGAAGAAAGGGACTGCAGCAATGACCTGTACTGTAAAAGGTCCAAATGACAATCGCACAGCCCTTGTATGATTTCTTACAAGGGTACAAGGAGGGCTTGTGAAAGGTTCTCAGCATTCTAAGTGGGTGCACTTGGGTAAGGACTTGGTGTTAATTGCTCATGGAAGTTTATTTTGCACCTCTTTGAGAAATGCACCACTGAGCCTGCTGTTGACTGAGTGTTTTATGTTTCCTTCTTTACTCATGCAAAAGTGGTATTTTCCAACTACTTTCTCTCCGACTTCCTCTCTTCTTTCAAGTATGCTCTTGTATTTTCCAGAAAAGTACATAGAGGTTAAAAATGTCCTCGGAGCGCTTTTAACCGAGAGGTTGTGCAGTAAATGACCACAACCTCGCCATCTGGGAGAAGTCACACAGCAAGCCAGGGAGAAGGAGATGCTTAGGAAGGATCCGTGGATGGAAAGAATGAAAGAGGCAGCATAAGATGAGTGATGGTCCACAGTGAAAACATGAGACGAGCGATTAATGGCAGGGGGTATGCAGCTTCTTGCTCTCACACTCTGACATGTCAACTCAAAGGTGCTTAATTGGCATGAGTAATGATGGAAATTGCTGCCAAGGTAATTACATAGGACATTACAGTTTTTTTTCTTTTTTTAATAAACATTAAACTTTCTCTTTTGCCCAGTGGCATGGCGAAAGGGCAGGGCAGAGGGAGAATAAATAAATATTCATGGCAGTGTATTTAAGATAAAGAGAAGATGGGGAAAAAGACTTGGAATTTTATTTCATTGCCATACATTGCCAATGATATTGGTAGATTTTAGATGAAAAAAAAACATACCGTATGCAGTATATTTCAAAACATTTTCAGCTCAAGGAAAACTTACGGCGGCCCGGTAGTCCAGTGGCTAGCACGTGGGCTTCACAGTGCAGAAGGTACCGGGTTCGATCCCAGCTCCGGCCTCCCTGTGTGGAGTTTGCATGTTCTCCCCGGGCCTGCGTGGGTTTTCTCCGGGTGCTCCGGTTTCCGCCCACATTCCAAAAACATGCATGGTAGGCTGATTGAACACTCTAAATTGTCCCTAGGTGTGAATGTGAGCGTGGATGGTTGCTTGTCTCTGTGTGCCCTGCGATTGGCTGGCAACTGATCCAGGGTGTCCCCCGCGTACTGCCCGAAGACGGCTGGGATAGGCTCCAGCACCCCCCGCGACCCTAGTGAGGATCAAGCGGTTCGGAGAATGGATGGATGGATGGATGGAAAACTTACATAAAAAAGTGAAGATAAGATGTCCCCGCAACCCTGTTCAAATGCTAGGTTTCTGTAAAAATGAGGCCAAAAAAATAATTTCAAAATTGTGATCATCACTAAATGTG